>NC_056735.1:1302888729-1303158729 GCF_019279795.1 Protopterus annectens
TAGGGCACTTGCCTAGGGCCTGCTGCCTTTGGGCTGGGACAACATTTAATTTTTAATTAAAATTTAACAATTAAAAAAAATACATTTCTTTTTTAAGGACAGTCTCTATGTCTTGTGCACATGTACAGTGCAGGATTTAACTGGAACTTCTATTTCACAAATGCACAATCCAGAGATCTACTTTGGAACTTCTATTTTGTGTGTGTGTGTGTGTGTGTGTGTGTGTGTGTGTGTGTGTGTGTGTGTGTGTGTGTGTGTGTGTGTGTGTGTGTGTGTGTGTGTGTGTGTGTGTGTGTGTAATGCCCTCCTTAGAGATGGAAGGTTAGTTAATTAGCATGCTCAGGGTTCTTGGCTTCATAAATAATAACAGACAACACTCAATATGTGGTGGAGGTGCAATGTTCCTAATCAAACTGAATAGCTCCTTATCAATAATTAACCACTGTAAAACAAATACAGCTGATGCCATGGACCCCAGCTTGGTACAATGTCAACCTTTCAATGGGAGCTTCCTATACCTATATGCAGTTTACAAACTTCCCAATCAACAATCACTTATGTACAACAAATATTAATTTATATTTTCCATAATAGCTTACCAAAAAATGAACTGCATTATCCTCATAGACTTTTAACATTAATGTTTTAGTTCCAGATGCACATAACTTTAATAAAATGTTGGTATGGCCTTGAGCAGCTTTAAATATCCTACCAGACTCTTCTCTCTTACAGGCAATAATTCTACTCTTGACCTGATTGTAATTAGCATACAACATAGATGCCTTCATATCTTCATGTCTTAACCAAAAGCTTTAGCGATTACTGCCCAATGATCTCCTTACTGGATCATTCAAAATAATAAATGATCCACCTCAAATAAAACTAGGAAGACCCTTCTCACAACAGAAACTCCTTCTTCTTAACCAGATGTCTTGCCACCATTGATTGCTCAATGCTATATACCCAAACTGACCCTTCAAGAGTCTTAGCTTTATAACAATTTTAACCACATTGTAAGACTCACTCTCCACTTACAGTGCAGACTTTGAGTACAATTTCGCCAATGGCTCACCAACAGGATTTACAAACAGATGAAAGAAAGAGACAAAGTATGGTAGGCATAAAAACAGGATCCTCAGAACTTAGACCTACTCCATTCCTACCTCAGCCTAAGGAAGTTAACCATAACCACCAGGTTGGGGTTGGCATAATGGTTGAGCTGTTTAACTCAAAAATGCAAAATATGAGGTCTGATTCTCACCTTTGAAAGGGAAATTGGCTAAGATTAAGATGGCCTGCAAGGACAGCTAGCCTACTACTTAGCTATGAACTAACTCTGTGAAAGCAAACTTCCTAAGACAAAAATAAACAACTAATAACTCAAAGTAAGTTTGGAAAAGACTCAAACAATTAATAGGTCATTTCACTGAATCATGCTAAAATACAACTTTTCTAGTTCCATTCCAGCTGCCTTCTCATTCAACCCCAATATCATAAATGTACCCTTTAGTCATATATGCAGCTACCTTTCACTTCCCAGCCATAACAGTGAAAGAAACAAAAATCTCTGTTATTAAAACTTAACACTACTGGTGTCAAATTTTATCAAACTCCACCCTACATTAAGCTTGCATCAGAAGATATTGCTAAACCTTTTACTCATATCTTCAACTTATCCTTAACTTAAGGCATAGTACCACAACCATTCGAGCATTCCATAATCATACCATTAGCAAAAATCTCTCTCCCAGAGGACTTAAAGATATAGACCAATCACCAGTCTCTGTCTGATTAATATAGCAATAACCCATGCCTGGGTGTTGGTAATGCTGGATTTACCCACGGTTGGTGTGGTTTGGTCATGAAGGTGAAGAGATGCTCCGTTGCTTTTTTTAAAGCTGTCTCGCTATGTTAAACTCATTTAACATAGCGAGACAGGTTGTAAAAAGCAACGGAGATCTTGCGTTCTCCATTGCTGTAAAAAAAAAAAAAAGAGTTATACTAATGGAACAACTCAGGGCAACCAGACCTTTTTCCATTACTATAACTGATTCACAATGTGCACACTGACCAATCAGCGTGCACATTTTGGAATATTAATGGGGGGGGGTTGTATAATAAGTTATTTGAAACACTGCATTATAAGCACCTTCTTAAACACATTAATAGCTGCAGTCCACTCTGTGAATAGCAGCATGATTTCTATAATGTATTGAGCAGAGTAACAGCCCTTATTCAAAGGATCATAGGAGGTTACTAGGCTAACAGCCCTACAGCCTTTTTAAGCCTAGTCATTCATGTGCCAATTTTCCCACTTATCAATGCCCATGGGCTAAAATAGCTTTGGTGTATGTCTGTGCCTTATGGCATCTATAAACTGCCCCTGTCCATAAGGGCCACAGATGAAAAGTCAAGAGTGAAATTGCAGTTTCCCATCCATTGGTCCAAACTGCATTTGAACAGGCTTAGGGAAGATCTTTGTGTCACATAAATGAGGAATTTGTTACAGAGAAGGATAATTTCTGAGACGCATACCTGTCCCTCTGACATGTTTTGTTTATGTCACAGATGAGGTTTGATTCTTAGATTGAGTAATTCTGTTTGTTTTGTGAATGTGTAACAGATCCATCATGGATGGGTTTGAGAATGCCTTGTAGGTTAGCCATAGATCACCCCTATGTATGGGGACAGGGCTTTGAGGAAGTCCACACAGGACGTATTATTTATACCCTGTATAATTTTAGTGAGGAAGCTCTGTGGCCACTCCAGCTGTTGCATATGTTAGGTCAGGTACATGCTGAAGAGTGAATTGTACTCATTTTTGGTCTAATGAGGGCTGAGTGTAGTGGGACTATGATCTCCTTAGATCTGGATGTCAAGTTGCATTGCATAAAAGGATTTTTTCACTACCATAGACGCTTGGTAATCAAAGTTCAGGTTACTGTCAACTTGAGTTCCCAAGTCCCTTACCACTGGTCTACTCTTAAGAGAGTGTTATCATTGCTGTTATTTGCAGGGGTGGTCATCTTCATTGTGATTATACATTATTTGCATTGAGTTTTATGCCATGATTCTGGTATCAGTTATTTGTCTGTGTCAGACCTTCCTGGAGGATATCTGCATCTTTGAGGGATTCAGTGATCACACCCAGCTTGCAGTCATCAGTAAATTTGGCCAGCCAAAGGCCCTCTACATTTGTCTTAACTTTAGAAAAGTATATTCCAAGCAGAAGAGATCCCAGTACTGAGCCCTTTGGGACACCACTAGTAGCAGACTCTCGGTGAAGGTGGATTCTCCCACTCTAACTTCATGTGTCCTACTGTGAGCCATTTAGCTAGCCATTAGGTCACATAGGGATTTATGCCTAAATTTGTGAGCTTGTCTATAATACCTGAGGGAAATATTGTATCAAATCCCTTTGCCAGGTCAAGGAAGACAGTATGTACAATTTTATCCTCATTCATGGCTCTAGTAACCTTCTTGAAGAAGTCCACCAAATTTAGTAGCCATGACCTGCCCTTGATGAAACTAAACTGGAATGGATCTAGTGTTTGAAGTTTTCCTATGTCTTTATTTATCAGGTCCACAAAAATTCCTTCCATGGCCTTGCATATAAGACTAGTCAAACTTATGGGTCTGTAGTTCCCTGAGTGTTTTGATTGTCCACCTTTATATTGAGGGATAAGAGATGCAGTCCTTCATTCCCAAGGGTGAAGCCTGTCTGGAGGCTGTGGCTGAGTAGAGATTCTAGTGTGCCTGGCAGGTTTCAAGTTATTCAGTAGGCATCCTGGAATATTACCAGGTCCCATTGACACAGTGGTTTTAGCTATGTAAAGTGCAGTGAAGACCTGTTTTTAGTGATAGTTGGTGGAGAAATGGTAGAGGGCATCCTCTAGGGGGAACTGGGGGATGATAGGTGGTGAAATTAGAGCTAAATGTACCGGCCAATTTGTTATATCCCTGATTCAGTATAGAAAATTCCATTTACTATTAGTTCAGCACATTGTTGGTTGTTCCCTTCAAGGCCAGATACATAATTTAAAAGTACCTTATGGTTATCCTTAGCCTAGGAGGATATTTATGCCATGAAGTTGGCTTTAATGGACTTGATTAGTCCCCTGAGTTGCTTGTGGATACTAATAAGGGAGGTTTTCTCTTTTGGGCTTAATAGGAGGTAGTTAACTTTGGAAAAGTTCTTAAAGGTGCTGGTGTCTGGCAGGAGTTCAGCCTTTATATTTACATCAAGGGCTACTGCTTTGTGATATGATCTGACCAATGAGGACATTACACCAGTGGGGGAGGGAGTGCAACATTCCTTCATGTTTGCAAGTACCAGAGCCACAATATCTGCATCCCTATTAGATGTGCATACTAGTTGTCCCAGGTTGTTTGCACTAACAAAATCCAGAAATCTTTGAGCTACAGGTTACTGGTTGTGTATATATCCTAGTATATAGTGTGATAGTTGAAATCACCCATGAATACGGTGTTAGACTGAATTGAGAGTGACTATAGTACATTCATGTCTGTGGTATGGTTATCATGGGTCATAAACGGGGATCTATAGCTAGCAAGGACACAGTATTGGAGCTCACCTAAGGTTAGTTATGGAGTAACTCAAGCATATCATATTGTTTAACCAATCTTGAGGTGTGCTTACTTTTTATGTAGACTGATACACCTCCACCTCTTGTGCAGTAGCTGGTCTAAATGTGTAGAAGACATTATACCTGTCCACTGTTGGGGTGCCTTCCATGGCTTTAAAACCATGTCTCAGTAACTGCACAGATATCAATACTCTCCAGGGTAAGGAGTGCTTCCAGGGAGGGGAGCTTCTAGTTGAGACTCCTAGCAGTGAGCAGTAACACCTTTAGTAACATGTTTAGTTTATCTTCCATAAAATTTACTATGCTGGAAGTTTAGCAGATTGGCATTGCCTAAAAAAGGCACTATATGGGGTGGATAATGTTTTGGCTAATATCCGAAAGCCTAGTGGTGAAAGGTGCAGACCATCACTGGGCAAAGTAGCGTGGTCTGTCAGTCATGTTTTCCAAAGCTGAGAAATACTGGACCCTATTAGAATGACACCAGTAACTAAGGCAACGGCTATTATTTATAGCAATATAAATGTCAGTGTAATCACTGCAGACATTTTCATTGATATGACTAGAACCTTCAAGACACTTAATCATAGCATTCAACCAATAAACTTGCTAAGCTCAAGTTTGATGACAGCATAATAGAATGGTTCAAAAACAATCTGAAGGATAGAACCTTTTCAACTAATGGTGTCCTTTCCACTTGTGTATCAGAAAGATCAGTTCTGAGTGACTTCTACTCTTTCGTTGCATAAACAACCTCAGTCTGGACCTCCCCATATTTAGTCTAGTAATACTCTTTTTTTTTTCAAACACCTTTACTGAATTATCACTTGTGACATAGGCAAATTTACATTCATATAAAAGTTATTAAAATCTTGAGACAAAACTCCAAGGTGACTTCTCTATGCTCAGTAACTGGGACACTGACAACTTTTAATCAATCACACTAAAATAAATGTCCAAAGCCCACAAACTAGTAGCCCTGAAAACTATAATTCTAAAAGATAATAAAAAAGCAACTATACCCAACTTCACTGAGCAGAGGTATTTAGGACAAATTCTTTTTTATTTTTGGTCCCCTCAGACCTCATTTATCCAGCCTGACCCCCAGTACCTCATGCCCACTGTGGGTTTATCAGTTCTCCAACTCCCCCTAAACATACTCAAATTTTGCCAAGACTAGTCATGGATCCTGAGGGTGTCCTGGGAGCTTGGCATATCGGTGTTTTTTTTTTTTTTTAATTAACTTGCCCACACCATTTCCCTATCCCCAATCCATTTCCCTAGCCCTAAGTCTGTTGATTATGTCGGAGGACAATTCTCCTTTTTGGACCACACCTCCCCTTAGGGAACATATGAACGAGAATCCTTCCACCTTAGATGAACAAACTAGAGTTTTCAGCGTGTGTGTGTGTGTGTGTGTGTGTGTGTGTGTGTGTGTGTGTGTGTGTGTGTGTGTGTGCGTGTGTATGTGTGTGTATAAATATATATATATTTCTTGAAAATGGCCTAATCCTCTGTCTTCAGGTAAACTGCAATACCTACAGACCACAAGCCATAGAAAACAAAACATTTAGATTTGTCCTCTTAGCAGGTCCTCAGGTACATCATTGTGACTTAATAAAAAAGGACAGTTGGCTTTCCCTCACATATAAACCAACTTTCTTACTAAATGCTCTATTATTCAAAACATTAAAGCTAGAATATAGCGCACCTTTGAATCACAGATGTCCACTAAAGGATCAAAACTATGCCCTAAAAGGCACTCAAAAGAAGTTATATGGGAAAGATCACATCTTAAACTAATACAGGAGGAAGTGCTTTTTCTAGATTTGGTCCTGCCACCTAGAACCATCTCCATAATAAAGAGAAATAAAAATAAAAACAAGAATGAATGCAAAATTTCAAATCAGCATAAAAAGAACATCTCAAAAATGAGGTTGCTTGCACTTGCTTAGAGATACTGCCTGGGATTCATGTTTTCTTAGCACTTATTTTGCTGTAATTATACTCTCATCATGTAGAGCTGTCTTTTCTGGTTCTATAATATGCAGTTTCTACTTTAGTTAGATCAGTTGAAATATATTTATTACATTAATTGAATTTGTGTTTGCATCTACTGTATGTTGAACAGCTATCCAACTACTTCTTGATCCTGTGTTATCTGGTGGCACCCTCTTATGATGTCATAAAGGGGTGAAGCATGTTGTAATTCAATCCCTGAATTGAAGAGAGTCCTGCTATGCCAGGAAGAGGTAATGAGATTCTGTAACATTATATGTTAATGAAACTGATTACCTGTTTTGGGTATATGTATTTATTGTGTCTATATTATATTTTCGAAAGTTTCAAACATCGAACACCATATGGTCGACACCATATGAACGATGTTTGAAATTTTGAAAATATAATAAAAAAATAAAAATAAAAAACTATACTTACCTAAATGCGCCCCCCACACCCCTGCTACTTAAATATTCCTCCTCCGAGATCGCACTGCATTGAAGTAAAGGGAAAATATTCCCTACGGCGATTTCCGTGTTACGTGCATAATGTTTCGACATTTTGACCAATTGGGTTTGCTCAATATGCATTCACTATTTACATTTTTCGATCACGTGATAGGAACCCTTATTTATTAATTAATTTAACATTTGTTAACTGGGAAAGCCCGACTTGGAACAAAGCCAATTTTCAGCAGAGGTCCGGGAAGTAATGCTCTAGATGCATGTCTTTGTAATGCGGGAGGAGACTGGAGGAAATCAACACAAACACAGTGAGGATGTGCAGATTCTGTACAGAAATGAACTGGAGAACCTCTTGCTGTGAGGCAGCAATGCTACTGCTACACCACTGCACCATCCTAAAGGCGTGATATCCTGATTTTATCTGTGGACCTTGTGCAGCTTCCCAGTTTGGGCAACATTGTCTGGTTCAGCAGCTGTACCTGTTAATCAGATCCAGTACTGCCAGCAGTTAACATGGTCTGGCATACAGATATAGTTGCAATGCTAGTCACTGTTCAGCACAGGAGGCCCACCTGTAGGACAGTGTAGGCATTATCCCTAAATTCTCCCCAGCCAAGATGAGGAAGGGTTTTTGTTGCACTAACCCACCAGAAAATTAAAAATATTTTTGAAAAACAGGACACTGAGCTGTTGCTACAGGAGTTTGAGGGATGGCTTGTACTACAACCAAACTGCATACAGTTCCTGGCTCTCTGCCTCTGTCTCTTGAAACCTGCATTACAGCTCCACTTGTAAGTGAAACTCAGTACTGTAGATAGTTTGGCTTTCCATCCGGTAGAACATAGTTCCACATACAGGTGGATCTTCCACCTTGCCAAGAAGCCCATTAAATTCAATGCATAAATTCCATTTCAGCACTAATCTAGTCAATGTATAACACATACAGACATATTTCAATATAGGCTATCAAAAATGTGATTCACATACCTCTTGTTTTCTTCCTAAAAGTCATCATTCATAGGTTCATAGGTAGGTACTAGGTATCTGCCCGAAGGCATTTATAAGCCTAGCCGGAATGTGTTGGCTTTTGCCACCCCCTTAGATTAGTTCCCTGTGCCTGTGTCCAGCAGAGCCATTGAAGTGATCCCCGGGGTAACCTTCCTGTTTACCATCCACTCGTCAAGGTTTCTCTTGAAGAGGGTTAGCGAGGAGCTCTGCCTAATGGAGATTGGAATCTTGTTCCAGAGCATGGGAAGTCCAGCACATCCTATTTATTGTTGTGATGAGGTTTAGATTCCTAGAGAGTGTGGCTCAAGGGGATATGGTTTTCTTTAGGTGGAGCATGTCCCTCAATTTTGAGTTGCACATGGCCTTGTATGTCAGGCAGAGATCACCTCTGAGTAGGCGGTATGCAACCAAGTACATCTACAGTTTCTTCAGTCGAGCTGCATAGGGTATCTGTTTGAGGCCAGTGATCCTCTTGGTGAGGTACTTCTGTGGTCTTTCCAGCTATTGCAGGTGTTTTGTAAGGTACATCCCAAATGGGGCATTGTACTCTATAATGGGTCTGACGAGTGATGCGTAGAGAGGCACAATGACCTCTTTTGATCTGGATGCAAACCCTTTTGTGATTAGGTGGGCCACATAGAAGGATTTTCTAACCACTTTGGCAATGTGATTATCAAAGGAGAGGCTACTATCTACTTGGGTCCCCAGATCCCTTATTATGTCTTCCGTATTTAGGGGATTAACACCTATGTGGTAGTTTGTGGGTACTTTGTTTTTTACAAAGGGGATGACTATGCACTTTTTGGCATTTAGCTTGAGGCCATGGTTTTGACACCAGGTATCTGTCTCAGTGAGACCCTTTTGGAGGATGTCTTTGTCAGCTGGAGAGTCCATTATAGCCCCTAATTTGCAGTCATCAGTGAACTTGGTCAGCCATAGTTCTCCTGTGCTTGCCTGAACCTCTGAGAAGTATATGCTGAACAGGAGGGGTCCTAGGACTGATCCCTGGGGAACGCCACTTGTAACTGGTTTAGAGTCAGACCTAGCTCGTGCTACTCTTACCATGTGGGTTCTGTCCATGAGCCAGTTGGCAACCCATCTCGTGATGTAGGGGTTTATGTTCAGGCTAGTGAGCTTGTCTATAATACCTGAATGGGGAATGGTGTCAAAGGCTTTTACAAGGTTTAGGTAGGCTGTGTGGACCACCGTTCCCTCATCTACAGCCTTGGTAACTGTCTCAAAGAAGTCCACCAGGTTTAGGAGGCATGATCTGCCCTTAACAAAGCTGAACTGGGTAGGGTCCAGTGTTTGGAGGTTCCCAAAGTCTCTGTTAATGAGATCCATGATGATGTGCACCATAGCCTTGCAGACCAAGCTAGTCAGGCTTATAGAGCAATAGTTCCTGGGGTCTGTTTTGGCTCCACCTTTGGGGAGCGGAATAACTGTTGCTGTGTGCCACTCTATGGGCACGTAGCCTGTAGAGAGTTTGAGTTTGAACAGTGTGTTTAGGTGAGGGGTTAGTTCATCTTGGAGCTTGTGTAGGACGCAGCCTGGGACACTGTCCGGTCCCATTGATGCTGTGTTTTTGGCTTTGGAGAGGGCTGTTTTAACCTGAGTGTCTGTGATTTCAGGAGCACTAGTAACACACAAAATCAGCGTGCAATGATCCTATAAAGGCTGTCCCTCCTGAAATGTTGTCCAATAATAATCCACAAGGCCATAACACGAATGCGAATATTCACTTAAAAAAGCAAACAGTAACCTCAGAATAAAATTCTTCTGCTTTATGGACAAATGACCAGATTAAGCGCTTTCATCTCCCTACAGGAGACTTCTTCAGAATAAATTATTTCCTATAACGAAGCAACTTAAATCCACTTGAATAGTTCATCAAAACTTTCCCATTGTTCTAAACATTAATTAATTAAATACACTCAATTAACTCATTAAAAAACATTCATTACATGCAAAAACAGTTGTTTCTTAAAAAAAATATATAATTATTTATTGAAACATATACATAATTAAATTAACCTAATCATTTAAAATAATCATTTAAAATAATCATTTGGCTTCTTTACATCTAAAGATTTTAATTTTAAAGCAGGAACAATCGAAATATGATTGTTTAATCCAGGGAATGTACAAACATCTAACCTTAATTGTCATTTCAGGGGAACTACATTCTTCTGGTATGGTAATGGGCCCTTTTGGGGGTGAGAGGGGGTGAAGGCTACACTGAACCTGTCTGCCAGGATGTTGGCGATGTCGGTTGGTTCAGTGTAGTTTGTGCCATTCTACACTAACTCCGAGCAGATCTGAGAATTGCCACTTAAGAGTCTTGACATAGCTAAAGAATGCCTTGTGGTTATGTTTGGAGTCCTTGGCAATTTTTCTTTCAAAGCTAGCCTTGGATGATTTTATGAGGGATCTGAGTTTCTTGCTGATACTGATCAGGGATGTCTTCCCTTCTTGGGATTTTACTCTTTTCTGTACTAGTTTCCTCCTTCTGTTCTATAGCTTGTTTATGGTAGGGGTCCACCAGACTGGTTTCCTTTTCTTGGAGGAGTGAGTCTTGGTTTTGCTTGGGATAGCATGATCCATGCATTCTTGTAGGTGCCTTTAGAGTGCATTAGTAAAGGATTTTGCAGCTTGGACAATGTTATCCTTTAGCATGGGGGCTTTGAAACTTTCCACCTCAGTCTTAAGTAACGTGAAGTTTGCTTTTGAAAAGTTATTCGCAGTGGTTCTTTGACTAGGTGTGGGGGCAGATGTGGATATCCTGAGTGATTAGTTTATGGTCAGATCTAACCAGCGAGGGGTTGACCTCCGTTGTGGAACACCGGTCGCCCATGTTGGTGATAACCAGGTCTAATATGTTGTTACCTCTGGTGGGGGTGTTAACCAGGTGATCCAGGGCATTTGAGTTTATAAATTCCAGGAAATGTTAGGCAAGGGAGTTTGTACTTGAGTAGTTCTCCCAGTTAATGTTTGTGTAATTGATATCACCCCCAATATCAGGGTGTTTGGTAGGACTTTTATGCTTCCCAGTGTTTTCAGAAATGCGGAATGGGAGTCCTGGGACATGGTAGGTGATCTGTAGCAAGCTACAATTTGAATTGCAGTTTTGCCCATTGTTAGTTGCACATAGATGATCTCTAAACCATCGTGCTGTGCCACTAACCTGGAGGTGTGGGTATCCTAGATGAATATGGATACGCCCTCACGTTTTTTATTTCGGTCCGAGTTTTGTGACCGAAATGTATGGTATGAGTTGTAGCCTGGTAGTGCTGGGGTGCTCTCTGGAGCCTTAAACTAGGTTTCTGTTACTGCACATATATCGATTTTCTCCATACTGAGGAATGCCTTGAGTGCATGCATTTTGATGTTTAGACTTCTGGCATTGAGTAGCATTACCCTCAGTTTTTTGTTACTTGTGCTATTTACGGTGGTGGGTTTGTCTTTTGAGCCTTCCCTAAAAAAGGCACTATGGGGGAGGCAAGAGCCTTGACCAGTATTCAAAAGCCTAGAGGTGACAGGTGTAAGCCATCTCTAGCGAAGCAGCGTGGCTTGTCGAGCTTGTCATCCCAGGCTGACAGACACTGGATCCCCTTTGAATGACACCAAAAGCTTAGCCAGTTGTTGAAATTGATCATTTTTTCTATATACCGTGGTATCATTCTTGGTGAGGGCAGGATGCTATTCAGGGTCAGGGTCATACCGGTCTGGGCTACATGATCAGAGAGCTTCTCCATGTCTCTTTTTCATGTAGTCCAGGGAGGTATGGCTGAGGTCATTCACCCCAATATGTACAATGACAGAGTCATATTTGTACTTGTTCTGGGGTGAACTGAGTGCTTGTGTTATGTGGCGGAGCCTGGCACCCAACAGGCAGCTAACAGTAACCTTCTCCTTGTTCAGCCTAGTGAGTCGGACGTCAATGTGCCTGACTATAGAGTCATCTATTACTAATGTGTTGGGTATGTTATTTTGCCTTAAGGGCTGTGATTGCGTGGCACACTGGTTTTGTGACGTATGTGTTTCATGGTTTGTGTTGGGGGGTGAAGGTTGCTTGGATGTCTGCTTTGGAGGTCTCTGTTGCTCATGTTAGAAAACTATCTGTGTTAAGTGCTATACATTTTACAAAGAGTCTTATGTTTCATTTTATTTGTGTTACTTTTTGAGTATAAATATCTTTTAGATATCTGTTGACTTATTGTCTTCTTGCCTGATTGAGTGAGTGACTGACTGGTTGTGCTGCAGTCTGGGATGAAATTGGCTGCTGACTACAGAATACATGCCTGCCCACTATAAGCTGTTTACCCCTGTATTACATCATTCGAATGCAGGGCCATATGACTTGGATCAGGAAATGCACTGCACAACTGCTCAGCATACAGGAAATGCAAACACAGGTTTATTAAATGTAATAAATATAGTTCCTATGAAGAAACAAAGGTAAAAAAACTACATGTTTTAGAATCAGAAAGTCCACTTTACATAAAAACAGTTTATTTGTTGCAAAATTGAATGATATAAAAACACCTTTATATGATCTTTAAGCTTTATAGTGTGATGAAAACAAGTGCAGTACTAAAAAGATGTCTGGATGAAGACATGCAATACAGAGCATAATTATCTTGTGAACAGGTAATGCATGTGAGCAATGAATGATGTAAGAAGCATTCACATCATGTCATTTTCAAACACATACCAAGACAAATGTCAGACAGATGCATAACAATCATGTTCACAACAGAAATACACTTACTAGTCATAGGTTCATGGGTGTTTTACTAGGCTAACAACCCCAAGAGCCTTTTTAAATTTAGCCACGCATCCCAAATCTCTGACAAGTTCTGGTACCCCTGATAAGTGTAAGCAGGAACTTGAGAGATGAAACATTTACAAGCCGGGGCCTGGGAGATGAACCATTTACAGGCTGCCTGTGTCCATTAGAGACACAGGTGCCAAACCAGGAATGAATTTCCTACTCCCCATCCAGTTGTCCAAGTTGCACTTGAACTGGGTTAGATGGGAACTCTACTCCCCACAGATGGGGAGCCTGTTCCAGAGAAGGGGAAGTCTCTGGAATACATACCTGTCTCTCCAGCAGGTTCTATATATATCACAGGTAAGGTTTAAGTCTTTAGAACAGATAATTCTCATGCTGTTTGATTTGCAGATATCAGAGTGGGGGGGGGTGTCTGAAAACGCTGTGTATGCCAACCATAGCTCTCCCCTCAACAGCCTGTAGGAGACAGAATACAGGAATAGGACTTTGAGATGGCCTGTATAGGACACGTTACTTAAGCCATGTATTCTTTTACTGAGAAGCCTCTGTAGTCATTCTAACTGTTGGATATACCTGGTTAGGTGCATATCAAAGGGGGCATTGTACTCAATGACAGGTCTGATGAATTCCGAATATAGTGGTAGAATGATTTCCTTGGACCTGGATGTCATACTTTTGTTTATAAGTTGCACAACATGGAATGATTTCCTCACTACTGTAGACATGTGTCACATTCATGTCATGAAGAACATCCCTGAAGGATTTACAGCACTTTCCTAGCATATAAAGTTTATGGATTCCCTACCTTGTAGGACAAGGCCTGAAAAAGGTGGCCCTTTGAGTATGCCATAACTATAGTCTGTGTGCAAGCCACTGTTGTCTGACAGACAGATGGTACCAGTTTCAAACCTCTTCATATTTTACAAGGCTCTCTCCAGACCTCTGTATTGACTGCATGTGTACATCAAATAGCAATGGAGGCTGTCACAAATAACTGAGCTGACTGCATGGATTAAGACAGGAGTTATGAATGTAATATGAACAATCAGATTTAGTCAGACTGCTGGAAAGGAGCTACACACATACCTCTCAACCTCACAGCACACAAAATCTGGACAAAGCCAGAAAAAAGGCCCAAAAATAGGGATAGGTTTTAAATATTGCTCCTATAAACTTAGAAAGTTGATTGAATGACAGATTTGTCATCATTATATATTTTCTGGAGTCTAATTGTCTATCATTATTTAATGACTTCAAGTCTTAGTGGTTTACCAGAAAACCACAAATTTTATGAGGAATTGACCAAAAATAAGAGGCAAAAATCTGGACATTTGAGAGATATGGATACACTACTGTGCACACAACAGTGAGCATTACAGTATGAATGCTTCATTGACAAGGAAGCTGTTTCCATCATGTAGGACACGGAGTGTCCCAGAAGTTAATCACAGTCTAGATCTGTAGGTATAAAATCCAAAAAGAAGAATGGCAGGACACTGCTGGAGTAGCTCCTTCTTTTATTAAAACACACAAAAATCAGATTTTTGTGTGTTTTAATAAAAGAAGGAGCTACTCCAGCAGTGTCCTGCCATTCTTCTTTTTGGATTTTATACTTTGCTCTGTGCTGTTTGGTGGGACTTTAGCTATAGCACGGAACTTTTTTGGATATTGAGTTCTGTAGGTATGCTATACAAATCCGTACTCAATGCACATGCCACAGGAGTACTTACAGCACAGCATGGCCCAAATAACCATTTCACCACCATGCAGTCACAATCTGTGATGCTATATCAATGTTCAACTTAAAAATGGATAACAATAACTAGATACAATGGTGTTTATTTAAATTCAGTACATTCAAGTAATGTTGCCCCTTTCAGGAATTGAACAGCTCGCTATGTGACCCTAATGACTTGTGGATCAACCACAAGCACCACAGAGGAAGTCTTAACACTATAGTGACAATCCACCCATGCTAGCCTATTACATCAGATCTATATGTGGTAAATAACTTCTGAGATAAAGGAATGGTGGAGGCCTCTCACACTGTAAATGTACACATTATAACTGTGGTGGAGGCCATTCATACATTACAGAAGAAGGCCCAACAGTACTAACAGGCAACGAATGCAGATGATGAGCATTTGAGAACAGAAAATACATGCTATTGCACATGATGAATGCACCACGGTAGAAGTATCACAACAATTGTGAGATATGTCAGTATGTCACGTTATTGCTGCAAAGGATATGTGTGTGCCTGTGATTCTTGTACTAAGTCAACAACATACAGCATGTTGTCTCATTCCCTTGTGCCAGAGGATAACACTTCCTTGTTATGTAGGGCAAATGTGTCACATGTCATCATTACTCTAAGTTAAAGCATTGCTATGTGACAAATGCTTTTTGTAAGAGGGATCAACATCTATACATGTACAAAGCAAATGTGTTTGACAACAGTGTTAGCTGCATGGATAGAAACAATGGGAATGACACAATGTAGTCTGAGCAGTAATGGCTGGATTTGAACTAACTACCCAAGATCGCAAGCACCATATGACATATCGAGGTACAACTGGGACAGTGCACAGTTAAACAGATAACATCACCACTGTTTATGTTATTTATGTTAAAAAGTCGTCAAAGTGCACAATAACACTGTACAGCTACATGTCATATATGTCTTTGTTGAATAGTGTACACAGTATAAGGGTGAAATACACACTTACAGCTGGCCTCAAACATCCTGCATATGTAGTTATACAATGTACAAATCACAGTATCAAAGACATGCAACACAGGACAATTCACATTCCAAATATGACATACTGCAGGTATGTTGGCATTATGTAATCATTGTGTGGCCAAAAAGTTATTTTCCATGTGGATTCTAGGATTTGCTAGTGTCACTGTAAATCCATCTGATAATTAGAGGTATACATAAAGGTGATTGCGAGGTGGCCAGCAGTATATGACAATAATCAGAGTCACACTATTTAAGTAGTGATGGACTCGTATCACCTACCTATACACTTACACCACCTATACCACAGATTAGCAGCCAGTGCCACAGAAGACCACTCAGTGCAACTGAGACACACTGTATCTGTGAAGGGATGACATCAGCAGTGTATTGATAAGGAGATGTGTCTAGTTAATGAGTTTTACAGCCATCTGCGGTTATAAAAGTTGCCACTGCAAATATGTATGTAAAACAATCCTGAATTTATTTTATTTTTATTTACATTTGTTAACCAGGTAGTATCTGGCTGAATAAGTAGCCTGTTTTCAGAGGAGACCTGGGGAGGAAAAACTCCATAACAACACTACAAAAAAATTACAAAGAATATACAAAAAAGTTTAACAGTTGTCTGCAATCACAATTTACAAAAAAGAGAATGTAAAACTGAAAACATTACATTTCCTAAGCCTTACCACAGACAGTAATATGAACTCAGTTGGGTATATAACATAACTAAAATAAATAGTTATGGTATTTTTCATTTGGTAAAAGTAAGACAAGGATAATATAGTAGAAAAGAACAGTCGATTGATGGCAAGAAAAATTAGCCAGGAGTATTACAGGACCATAGCCAATGTTGAGAATGCAGTCACGCTTGTAGAAGTTAAGCACCGCTGTATTCAAACCTCCTACATATCTATTTACAGATTCTGGAGAATAGTGTAAGACATGCTAGTAACACAGGAGAAGTCTGACATTTAAATAGTGACAGTTCACTTTATAAAGTATGACATCATCAGTGTGTTACCTCAAGGTTTAGGCAAACAATAGAAAGTTGTAATTGTGTGCTCTTATTGCTGCTCCCCAAAACACCTGTCATTTGAAAATGGGAACATTTACCCTCCCTCCCCACCTAACAAATGTTTGCATCACTTTCCCTCTAAAAACATTAAATGGATATTTTTTCAATCTATGACACTGTTATTGGAAACATTAATTTACATATTTCTGGACAGATTATGGCCTAAAAATCCATGTTTTCATTAAGTAATATCTAGAAATTTGTGCTCAGTAGAGTACAAACTGAATGCATAGTTACACTGTTGTGTTGCAAAGAAGTTGTGGATGCAAGTGGTGGGGTTAGGGAATGGTGGAGTCATGTAGTAGTTTAAAATATTTACACAGAGTAGAAAATGATTGAGCACATGCTCACCTAACTGTAAACACCCCCAAAACACCTCCACTCACACACACCCACAGACAAGTTCCCCATAATGAGCAATAAACTTCTTACCTATCTAGTTACACAGTGTAGAAAGCACTGCATTAGTAGCCAGGAACACAAGAAAAGTTTGACTCTTAAGGGTAGAGAGTGCACTTTTGTCAGGATGACCTCATCAGTGTGTTTCATAGAGGATGTTTCAGCCAAAAGTGGGATAAGGGAGTTGTGAGAGCAGTTAAATGCATTACCTGTGTCTGTCACACACACACACACACACACACACACACACACACACACACACACACACACACACACACACACACACACACACACACACACACACACACACACACACACACACACACACACACACACACACACACACACACCAAAGTCTCCTGTGTTGGGCATTGTGCCTCCTACCTACTTACACAGTCTAGGGAGCACTGTAGGAATCACAAATGCCACAGGAGAAGGCTGACTCTTAAGTGTGTTTCGTAGAGGATGTTTCAGCCAAAAGTGGGATAAGGGAGTTGTGTGAAGAGTTAAATGCATTCTTCTCAGTGGAACTGATACAGCAACAAGTGTTACACACAGACTCACACACACACACACACACACACACACACACACACACACACACACACGTTTCCCATGTAGAGGGTCAAACCTCCTACCTATCTAGTTTGATTTTTTTTTTTTTTTTTTTACATCCACTGTTTTGAAGAGATGGTACTGTGCATCACAGGTCATGAAACAATTGTATATGCGTGCACAGGACAATGTAACATCACTATGATTGTTGCATGTAATGACATACTTCTCTACTGAAATGTGGGTATTGTCCTTAATGTACATTGCATTATTGTGAAGGACATTGACATGTTCCACATTATGGTAGGATATATACGTTGATTGTTGTACTCCACTGGATTATCAATCAAACATTCCTGTGACTTTATGTTGGGATGATTGCACACTTGTATTGTCTCATACTTGCACTATGTGCATTGGTAAGGCAAACATGCAAGTCATACATAGGACAGTGCACTGCAGAATAACAATGATGGATTCTGTGAGGACAGGTTAACCAAACTTGTAACAAAGTTGCAATTGTAAACATGGTAGAACAGATACACATTTAACAACTGAATTAAGTGAATCAACATCATTCTGAAATCAAAATCACCTGTTAACAAAAGTAATATAGACATAGAAATGCTGTGCAACATAAAACAATATTTTTTGATTTTCATTTTTTTATTTTACTCTGAACGCTGCTGCTAAGCTGAACTGAGCTGCTAGGTCTTAGCACATGAATAATCATATCTTGAAGTGTTGAACTTAGAATGGGAATTATTGTTGCTCTTTACCAACATTTGCACTAAGATCTGTACAGGGCAAGCTTCATAATAGTTAGCAGGTAAATTAATACAGCAGTAGGGTAATAAAGTGTTAAGAAAAGGTGCAGCCAACATTTACAGCAGTCAGGCAAAAGATTCTGAAACATTTTTTCATCCATCATAATTTGGACCATTACAGCTTTCCAAGAAAAACATTTATACCTGAGTATTATCCAAGTGCACCACATAGGAAGTCATACTTCTGATAGTTAATATATGACAAAAGGTTTCAACTATAATGAATGTATGTACTCATCTTCATTACTGTATTGACCACTGTAAGCTGTACATCCAGCTCTTCAAATCCTAAACAAGTACATTAAACAACATAAATATAGCTTAGCACAGCGACGTGAAGTACAAATGAGTAATGCAGAAAAGGGCAATAAAATCACAAGCTATCTTAAGTGTGTTTTTATATTAAGAAGACCAAGAATACACTTCTAGTGGGAGTAGAAAGGTAGCCTGGTCTGTCTGATCTGGAAAGTACACAAAAAGGCTTAAAGTGACAATTTCTTGTTGTAGTTAGTTGTTTTTTTTTTCACTTTTGGCTAACCAAAGTGTATTTTTACATTAAGAAGACTGGGACTGCAATTCTAATGGCAGTAGTAAAGTAGCCTGGTCAGTCCAAGTTGAGAAATACAGAGATAGGCTTAAAGTGAGATTGTTTCATCAGCCAGAGAGCTTTTTAGGGACTTTGTTGGGTGCTATTCTGCACGTGAGAGCTATTTTTGCTGTGCTTTTACATTAAGAAGTTCCAGGATCATCCATCTTACAGAAGAAGGTGTTTACCTGGTCTCTCTGAGTTGGGAGGCACTCCAGGGAGCTTTAAATGTAGTCATTTATTGGCAGAGGGCTTAAGAGGAGTTAGTTTTCATCTTTTTCTCTCACCTATATATTACGTGTGTTTTTTTGTGGAGCTGTTCATTGCTCAGAGGTAGTGATCAGTACCCTGTTTAGTAGCAAACCTATAAAGCTAGTTCTTAAGACTTTAACCCATAACACAGAAAAGCTTTGCATGACTTTAAGCTTAGGGTTGCTGGATATTGTCATACAGCACTTAGATCACTGCACTATATAACTTCTAGCCTTCACCCAAGACAACACTGAGGTGCCCCTGTAAAACCAAGACCCAAGACTCTAACCCATAATAGCCCAATTCTAATACAGGTCCTTGCAACATGAATTTACAATTTCCTAATGTCTCTGTGGCCAGCTTGGTAGATATGGACATCCTGAGACAATGTAGCAATTGTCTCATGTACTTTGACAACCTTATAATCTTTAAGGAAACTAAAACCCTATGGGAGAGATGTATGACTTTCTTGGAGGCAAAAATCAAGCTTACAAACAAGGTTGTGAAAAACACACACACTACATCCTTCACATGCACACACACACAAGATCATCTTAAGACACAGCACATAAAAACCTCTCCCTCTCAAAAACCTCCTAAGCCATCAAACTGCAATACCTACCCTCAACCAACACTAAAACACACACCAAAAGCAACACCTAACACTGCACATAAGCCTACACCCAATGATCCTCCAAGAACATAGTCCATAACACAAGCAAACATTTGGCTTAGTAGACTTGTCATAGGGATTCTATTGCATGGCACACAGATACTCCTCTCACCAGGATGGACAAGGAGAAGATGACAGTTAGATACTTATCTAGAGCTAGGATCCACAATATCATGCATGAATTAAGGTCACTGGACCACAGGTACCAATATGATTCTATCATAGTTCATGTGGGTTTCAATGACCTGAGGCATACCTCACTGGACTATATGAAAAGAGACATTACTTATCTTTCTGAATATGTTTTTTGGGACATGTAGGAATATCTTTATAGTGTGTTACTCTTACTTATTAAATCATCAGTCTGTCATGCTCTGTACAATAAAGTGCTTGTTATAGGGCAAAACAGGGAGTAGAAGATTGCAATAAACATGAATATCTAAACGGGATAAGGTTGGCTTAATAAGTCTCCCTGCTGGGGCTGCAATGTTCCTGAAAATGATGTCTTAATCCACTATTCCAAAGTCAGTTTAAGGAAATGTGTTATATGGAGAGAAATACAGATGTTTACAGTTAAATCTATGACAGAAATATGAAATGTTATTTATTTATTTAACATTTGTTTACCGGGAAAGTCTGACTGGACACAGGTCCTTTTTCAGCAGAGGTCCGGGGAGAAAAGCTCCATGAGTAACAGTAAATTTTCATGCACACATCACAATAATCATTAAAGTATAAAGTCAACAAAATGTAGTATAGATAAGACCATAGAAATTTGTTACATCTTGACAACAAAACCCAGGCTTTGAACATTGCTAGTTCTATTTGTAGGTATGACTTATGTCAAGATATAAGGTTAAGACAGGTCGGTAGGAACAAAGGATTAAACACCGGGGGAGAATTTGCATATGTTTTGGGTATACTGTGATGTATCAGAGCACTCATGAGGGGTTAGTACAGGAACATAGCCACTTATTTTTTAGATAAACTTTAAGTGATGGCTTAAAGTGGTTAGTGGATGAGATTGAGAGAATGGATTTAGGAAGGGAGTTAATACATGAGATATATAGTTAGAAAATAAAGATTCTCCTGCAGTGTTTTTGGCCTTGGAGATGGTGAGTAAGTTCTTGTTGTTAGAGCAAAGTGGTCTGCTGGAACTGTAAGGAAGGATGAGCTTTTGTAGTGCAGGGGTTCTAGTTGGTTGTGTTACAATTTTGTGAGTTAGAGAGAGTTGGTTGTAAAGAATAATGTTGGGAAGCTCAAGCCAGTGTAATATCCTTAAAGCTGTACAATGATGTGTTCTATATGGGCAGTCAGATGCAAGCTTAGCAATTTTATTATAACATAAGTCAGTTTTTCTTAGATTAGTTAAAATTGGAGAGGCATATAGTAGACTGTAGAGCAGATGGGTTTGTGCTAATGTAATTTTGGCCATTGTGGTTAGGAGCCTTTTGTGCCTATATAGACTTTCAAGTTTCTTATGGACTTTTTTTATAGTTAGGGAGACATGCAAGTCAAATTTTAGGGTGTTGTCTATTTCCACTCCAAGAAGCTTTGTATGGGTTGTTGGGGAGATCACAGTATTGTCTTTGGCTGTTCTGTTAAATGTTGGGCATGAGATACATGTCTTGTTAGGTTGGAAAAGTAATAATTTTGTTTTGTTTGGGTTCAGGATTGGATGGGCATTGGCTAACCATGTTACAACAGAAGTGACAGCACAGATAAGTGTTGCATCATCTGCATAGTGTAGTATAGAACCACGTGGAGTAGCTGTGTGTAGATTATTAGTAAAGAGGGAGAAAAGGAGAGGGCCTAAGACAGAGCCTTGGGGGACACCAATGGATAAAGGAAGGCATGGAGATAGAGCACCCTACCACAGAACAGATTGCTGACGGCCAAATAAATAGTTATGAAACCATGCTGTGGCAGATGGTGAGAAGGCTAATTCAGTTAGTACATATATTAGTTTGGAATGGGAGACCATATCAAAAGCTTTTTATAGGTCTAGAAAGATGACAGATACAAAGTTGTTGTTATTCCTGTGATGGTTTACGATATTAGTGAAGGATAAGAGAGTTGTAGTGGTACTATGTGATGGGCGAATCCCATGTTGAGTGTTTGCGAGAAGGTTATTTATTAGTAAGAATTTCATGACCTTGAGATGAATACACCTTTCGAGTAGTTTACAAAGAGGTGAAAGAATAGCAATTAGCTGGTAGCTTGTCAGTTCTGTGGAAGGCCCCCCTTTATGAAGTGTGATTACATGGGGACCTTGTTTTCGAGAATGGATCTATTTATAAGGATTAATACTGGAAAGGCTATAGATTCAGCTGCAATTCTGAGGTACTCACTGGGTAAGTTATCTACAGCAAGTATAGTAGGTTTTAGTTTCTGTAGTAGTTTTTTTTTTTATAGTGGCTGTAGGAACTGGGGAGAAAGAGAATGAGGCATTGCTAGTTGTAGACTTGGCTGGTTTAGTATCAGGAGTAGGAGTTTGCTGTTTGGAAAGGGCAATTATAGATTCAGTAAAATGTTTGTTAGAAATGGTAGCTACGCTATCGGGATTGTTGTGAATGTTTGGCGTTGGTGAAGTAGATTTTCCAGGGTGAAGGATTGAGTTTATAGCTGGCCAGTATTTTTGAGGGGGTTTTTTTTATATGTGTTTTGAATGTTATGATAGAAATGTATTTTATCCTGTTCTTTTTTTTTGCCATATTTCTAAGTTCTTGATACTGTTGTTTAGAAACTACTGTGTTAGTCTTACTCCATAGTTCCCAGGCTTTATCTTTAGTTTTCAGAAGGGCCCTAGTGTCTCTGCTTAGCCAGGGGTATAGTTTGAGTTTATTTTGATGGTTCCTACAGGGGCATGTGCATTTAATATATCTAAAAAGGATTTATTAAAGTGGTTCACTGCATCATCTAGGTCAAGGTACTGAGTGGAGTCCAACTGCACCTTTGTAGGTGAGCTAGGAAGATGTCAAGATTAAAGTTATGTTTTTTTCTGAGTTGTTTCAACATAGTAGATTTTGGTGGGAATATGTGTTGTATAAGAAATGTGAGTAGGTGGTCACTCAGACCATTAGGAAGGCAACCTGATTTGAATGAGTGAGAGGAGTTATTTAGTAATATCCAATCCAAGGTTGATTGCTTTTTTAACTAGCTTTATCTATTTGGGCAGGTTCTTGAATAGTTTGTGTAAAACCATGCAGGTTTATATAATAGATGGGGTGATCTGTATCACATGCAAGCCGGTCTAAATTAAAATCACCCAATATGAATGTCTCCTGACTAAGGGTACTACTTGCCCAGTGCAATAGACATTCTATAACTGGGACATTGTTTCCAGGTGGGATATAGCAGCCAATTATATTAAGTGTTTTCTTGAATGTATGGTTGGTGTGGTATTCTGCACTGTCCAGTTGTGGGGTTTTGCATTCAAGGAAAGTGAGATGGTCTTTAAAGAGGACAGCAACTCTACCTCCTCTTTTGTTCAGTCTATCCACCCATACTATGGAGTAACCTGGGGGTAGGATCTCATTATCTGTTGTACTTGGTTTTAACCATGTTTCAGTGATTATGACTATGTCTGGGGAGTATGCAGCTAGAGTGGCATGGAGGACGTACAGTTTGTTGGCTATACTTCTAATATTAATATTCATTAGCAATAGG
This sequence comes from Protopterus annectens, assembly GCF_019279795.1. Taxonomy (NCBI): domain Eukaryota; kingdom Metazoa; phylum Chordata; order Ceratodontiformes; family Protopteridae; genus Protopterus; species Protopterus annectens. The sequence goes on from NC_056735.1 coordinate 1,302,912,387, forward strand.
TCTGATTTTTTTCTGTTTAGGATTGGATTTGTGGGGGTGTTGAGACTAGAGTGATTAGATGGGTTGGTGTTATCTGACAGTGGTCTAGGGTTTGGGTGGATGTCACCACTAAGCAGTAGCCTAGAGGCAATGTTGGTAAGTAGTTTCAATCATTTGATAAGTTTGTTGTTGAATAACTGAGGATTATAGTGACTATCTTTAGTAGGTATTAATTTAAATGGAAAATATTGGAGGCTAGTAATAGACAAGTGTAGGACTGATAGTGAGATATGTACATGGAGTAGTATGGTAAGCTGTAATTGAACCCATGACACTATGCAAAAAACACCAGACTACAAAAAGGGTGATTATCTCAACATGCCACATAGGAATTTTTACTTTAACACATCCAGCAACCTAAGAAGTGTTACATTAACTGTTCCACAGTACTGTCTTTAGTTTGCCTTTATTCTGTATTCCCATAGCATTGTGAATTTAAGCTGTTTTGTACAAAAAGTAACTGGACCACTGCAGATTAAACTGAAATCTTCAGCTTTTGCAATAAAAAGTTAAGCAGCATTCACTGCCACTCAGCATTGTTGTGATATGCCAAACTGCGCAAAATGCCAAGGAGATAAAGTGAAAGCTTTTTCATGGGCCATTTCTGGCCATGTGTGTTGTGTGTGAATCTTATTTTCTGACCAGATTAAGCATGTGTAAATGGGTGGATAGGACAGTGGTAAAAATGGGGTTGGCAAACAGAGGGTAGGACACAAGGGGAAAGAATATAGGAATCTGCAGGAGAGTCATGGGAGAGCACCATAACTATCTACTTCTTCACAACCTAAATGTACAATTGTACACACAATTTCATGACTTTACAGAGTTACAACACCAGTTATGAGTGGCAAAAACAGAATATTGTTGTATGGTCAATTGGTCGAAGTGAAGTATGTCTAGATGACACATAAGTGGAGAACTATGTATGGGGTGTGAAACTTGTGGGACAGGCTTCCTTTTTTAATTTTTTGTTTGGGAAAGAGATGAATGTCAGGTAAGATGCTTAGGAATGACAGGGTCAGGTAAGTGTGATAAGTTAGGAAGCATGCACAGACATACAGGGCATACAAGATAGACAGGGATGGCGATAGAGGATAAAGGTTGGGGGACACCATGATTGGGGATTGGTGGGGAACATCAAAGGCGTACCGACATCCAGCTTGATAACAGTGACATCTAGTCCTCATCCTTGGAACTGTCATCACTGTCTACTGCAAGAGCTCCCTGGGTCAGTGCTGGATGTAGCATCATTTTTGCAATGCAACACAGGGCATTTTCAACACTGTCAATATGTGCAGCAAGGCTCCTCTCTATTATATCCTCCAGCAGCCCTGTCTGCTCCTGCCAGGTGACAAAATCACCACCTCCACTACTACTCCTCCCAGAGGTTACCACTGTACCAGCAGCCAGTGCAGAGCTACCTGACACAGTTGGAGCAGGTAGGGCAGGTGACAGTGACAGATTGTGATCCCAAGTGCTGGGCATCTGTGCTGCCATCTGAGGAAGTATGGCAGGATGAGCCACAGTGGTCAGTATACCTCTTTGTGCTGTTGATGATTAATTTGTCAGCAGCAAGTTATGCAGACAGCAGATTATTAATAAATTATAACCCCCCCCTCAAAAAAAGAGACAGAAAGGATGGGAGAGACAAACAAAATAGATAACTGCATAGATGCCATGTCACAGTACTGTATATTTTTAAATGCATGTGGTTTGGCAATATATAAACAATTATAATATTTTACTGTTGTACACCTTTGCCACATTGATATATGATGGAAAGGTGTTTACGTGTCATAAAATAATCAAATATCACTGATAATGATATAAGAAGCAGCAGCTTATATTTCCCTATTAGAAAATATGCATTCTAATTCAATAATTGCAATGACCATAATTTAATTCTTCCTGGCAAATTGCTGTTAATGTTTTGTAAATACTTATCCAGTAATAACAAGTAATTGCTGCTTCTGCATACTGAGCGTCCCCCACCCCCCCCACACACACACACACTCACACACAGTTACTCTAGTGCTCTGAATGTCCAATGCAAGCAGCAAGAGTTACTGGGGAGGCATGTATCCTTGAGATGAAGGCTGAGGTATGCCTAATCAAGATGCTTCTGCTTGAGAGAATGAAAATAACTACCTGTGGAAAGACAGATGTAAATGCTTTATTTAAACATATATATAAGTTAGGTCATGGTCAAACTTTTAAGTTTGGGGTCTTGGAAGTAGTTTGCCTTGGCATTAGAGGTGGGGATGTAGTTATAAAACTGAGCAGGTTGAGTAGAGGTGGTTTAATTATTTTAGGGCTGATATACCACCAGGCCTTAATGCAATGAATAGCCTTAAGCCTGTATTAAAACAAAAATATTGTTGCATATAATACTAGTGAAAATATCTAGTATAATATATTTTATATGTATGCTATTTATTTTTATATTTATAAGTTTCTCTTATGCTACTTATTTAACTATATAGTGCTATTACATACTGGTTTTATAAATTATTTTATACAGGTATTTATTGAAGCATTTTTTTATTCTATATAATGGTTAGCAATCCTTTTAAAACATATTTATGTAAAATACGTTTATTTATGCTGGAATAGCATTTAAAATGTCTATTATCTAATTATGATGTCATCTGATCTGATAGGCTGGCTGGGTAATGTTAAGTATACTTAAGTTGTGTGTGAGGAAAATTAATTGTATTGAGCATTGAGAAAGTCTACTCGACTTGAAAACTTTGCATTTTATTGTTTCTTTTGTTTTGCTTTTAAGAAAGTGTTATTATGTGACGTTTCGGATCTTTGGTCTTTTTTGTTACTGCTTTTGCTTTTTCCTGTTGGGTCCGTTTGGCTGCTTATTCAGGTTTTTTTCATTTTTGGATTACATCTGCTACACGAACATATGCATCTTAACAGTAGTCAGAGGGATGAATTTAGACTCCAGAGACCAGTTGCCATAATGGTTAAGATCTTTGACTCCCATACACAAGGTATAAGGTTTGATCTTGCCCTCTAGCCAATGCCTGTTTGGAGTTTGCATGTTGTCATGGTCGAGTTAATTCCCATGTCTAAAAAACATGCTGAGTATTTTCATCTCAAACTCACCACATGGAACTCCAGGCAGGGATATGTAACACCTGAATGGATAAGAATTCCAGCTCTGTTATCATATCAAAATGGCATTAGTACTGGCTGTTAGCTCATCCTGTAAAGCAACAGGCCAGCATGCATATATCTTGGCTAGGTGTGAGTTCAAATATATATAAGGGAGACCTCTCATTATTTTGGGTTGGGTAGCTGGCATAATAATTAAGGTGTTTACCTCACAGACACAAAATGCAGGGTTTGATTCTCAAATGGGGTAATTAGCTTAAATTGGCCCACAAGGGCAGTTAGCCTATTACTAACATATGAACCTATAAAAAGGTAACTTGAAGGTGAGGATACTTGTGTATTTGGACAAAAGATAAGACTGATATTTTTTTAAGGTGATTTCTTTGCAGAAAAGCTATTTATTTTGTTAAGATGTACTTCTATTATTCAAGAACAGTTTAGATTTTATAAACTGATAGAATGTATTTATATAGCCAGCAGAAAAATGAGTTTTATCTGTATGCACTTCTTACACTTCCCTATTAGGATAGATGGTTTTGTCAGGTATTTACAGGTGTGAGACAGACAGGTTATACTTTCAGCACAACTATGTTCTTAACATTTATTTTTGCAATTTCACATGGTATTGGAGAGAAATTCAATGCACATGTCACTTACACTCCTGTTATGCTTCTCAGATGGCCCAGGGCAGCATCCACAGGAGCGGTGGTCATAGTGAAAATTGTCTGGCATTCATAAATTAACTTTTTTACTATTTAGCATTGATAGTTGCCATCCATTAATCAATGACAACTTTTCAGTCTTCACTGTGTGAATGCTGACAGAATGGGTGCTTTTATAGAACCTTACATTTTTGTTGGAGTGTGTGGGGTGCAACCTACTATTCTGCTGCCCTAAATGAGAAGTATGTTTCAAGTGTTTTATGCTAATAATTTTGTGGAAAACATATATACTTCAGCTATGTGGTATTTTGTGTTTTTTACATTTTTTAGTGTGTGCATTGGGGGGAGACACCTATCATTCTGTTGTCCTAAATGAGATGTGTACTTTTATGTTGAAGATGTGAAGACAGCATGATAATTGTGTGGAAAACAGATATATACATTACTTATGTCATATGCCTTTGTTTTTACAAACATTCATTTGTCTTTGTGTTGGGAGGGACTCCTACCATTCTGTTGTTCAAAATGAGAGGTGTGTTCCAAGTGCTCATCTGCTAAAAATATATAGAAAGTCTGATAATTTTCTTGAAAACATATACAACACTGATGTGGTATTTATTGGAGCCATCTAACATTCTATTTTACTAAATGGGGAGTGTGTTTCTAGTGCTTTATATTGACAAAGGGTACACACTGATTATTGTTGTGAAGAAATACATTACATGTATGATATTAATGTGTTTTATCCTTTGCTATTTTATGTTGTATAGGATTATGGCACCCAAGCCTACAAAACCATGAAAACCCCCTTTCAGTGACACTGAAAATGAAGTCATAATACAGGCTCTGAGGCAGCATGGGGCCTTCCTGCTTGAAAGAGGCTGGGGAATATGGCTGCCAGAAAGAAGACTTGGAACCAGTTAGTTGCCAATGTGAACACAGTTGATGGTCGTGGTCGCAATTACAATCAAGTGCGGCATCGAGCCACTGATATGATTTTATCAGCACAGAGGATGGCAGTTGCAGTTGCCTGAGAACAGCTGGCTATGGGGGTAGTCCTGCTACTGAGCTGCCACTGACACCAAATGAGAAGTTTATGTCCACTGTTAGAGATCCAGACAACTCAGGGGAGCCTGCGAACCATGTTCTTGATGTCAGGGCCGATGTGGCAGGGAGGACAAGTCTGTCCCAGGAGCAGTTCCAGATGAGCTTACATATGGCAACAGTATATTAGCTTTTAGACTAAAATATAATTTTGATGCTACTGTTTGTAATATAATACGTGATGCATGCTTTCTCTATCTGTACCTATTGACAAGTCATACAGTTATACGATCGAGTTGTTCAGTAGACATGGGTGTGGATGGACAGCTCAGGTAAGTTTCAGTTAGAGCTATTTCTTACAGGGCACATAGGTGACTGTGAATTCACTGTCCCTTTCTTACTCCCATTATTATGTTTAATAGCCGTCCTTTCATTGATTTCTTCTTCCAGGCCCATCCGTCTTGCAGATTGTTGAGACGTCTGCACATACCAAGCAAAATTTTTGTTTTTGTTCTCACTATGCATTATTTAGAGATATATTATCTGTATGTGTGAGAAGTGTGTAATGAGTGTCTGTATTGCTGTAGCATTTACAATTGTGCAAATATTGTTACCTTTTTTTCAGATATTTTCAGGTAATATGTATGGGAGTAGTAGTTTTGTTTCTGTTTGTTGCTTATTATCACAGGTGATCCTGACAGTGGAAGTGTAGGACACCTACTACCTGATGTCAGAGTATCGGTAGGGTCTGATGATGATGGTTGTCAACGGAGGCACAGTCAGTGGGGGCTGTAGAGGTGGAATCTGGCACTGAGGTTATGACTTGCACATCCACTGGATTTCCTTCAGACACAGTCAGCATGCTTATAGATACCCATTCCACTGAGCCCTCAGATAGTGGACAGGTTGTGGCTGACACAGTTGATCAGGGTAGTGTGGTTACTGTGGTTTCAGTGCTGGTTGACTGTCTGTAGCCAAAGTGTGGACAAGATGCTATGCAGGCGGGTTGGTAGAGATGCTCAGAGGAGGTCTGTTATCCGCCATCTACATGATGCTGATGTGTTGTTATGTGCCACTCAACCTATGTTTAGGGCCATCGTGGAGGCATAAGCATGCTCCACTAGGGCCTCTGAATGCTTGCTTAGGGTTCTAGTTGTGGCATAAGCTGACCTGCGTGACTGCCTCCATCATGTGGCCGATTCAAAGACTCTGATGATTGCTGCAATTAAACTAGTGGTGTCTGTGATGGAATGTTTGCTGGGAGGGGGACATCATCTACATGGCCAAAGGGCCACAACACCATCTGGTGTTAGCCATCATGGTTGTGCCGAATCCCACTCCCGTAGTAGCACTACTTCCACTGCTGTGTTAGAGTTTGAGGTATTCACACCCAGATGTGGTAGGCCATAGGGTCATGGACATGGGCACAGTTGTGAGGAGAGCTCATCTAGCAGACATTGCTCATGGTCAGGTAGCACAACCACATCTGACCATGAGCATGGACATGCCAGTACAATTCCTGGCAGAACCAGTTCTCATGGTCTGGGGTGATGACGATGAACTGATACCTGTACCATATACAGCTCACAAAGCATGCCAGGATGTAGTGCTAGCACAGAACTTGGCTGTGTTCATGCAGATACTCACACACACACATTTCACATACAGTGTCCATACATACATCCATACATACCAGCTACATGAGGCGTTAATAAGGGTTGCAGGTCATTCTATCTCAGTGGCCATTTGATATTATCTACATTTCTGCCTGCCTGTGTTTATTACTTGCACACTGTCACTACTTTAGTGTCAGCCTTGGCTTCCTGCTCCCCCCACCCCAATCCCGTGCAAATGATGATAACTGTTCCATCACTGTTTCTATCTATTTGATTCAGGGTTACGTATGTATATTGTCTGATGCACAGGATGGATAGCTAAATGAGTGCTTAGGATAGATGGTGATGTTATTTGTTTTTTTTCTGATTTGTAAGAGCATTCTAGTGTTTTGATTCCTACCTTGAAACTGTTGATATGGCAATCATGTCTTATTTCTTCACTTGTGAGAATGTAGGGATAAGTCTTTTTCTATACATAGTATTTTAAATGCCTGAGTCATGTTAGTTGATAAATTGCATAAATATATATTGCAGAAGTCAGTCATATCTCATATTGATATCATTGCTGGACAACTCATACACTTTCTACTTAGGTACATTTTCAAGTAACAGTACATTTTCAAGTAACAGTTTGCAGGTATCTGCCATTCATTCATGTTTTTACACATTTTTTGATTTCATAGGTTCTTCACTTTCCTTGATAGTCCTGCAGTTACAAATGTTGTCATTTGGGGCTGACTCTGTCTAATGCTAGCAATACACAGCCATTAAAATGGGTAAGTAAAGGTTGTGAGCCTTGCCTGGCATGAATTTTGCTGCATGTATGTATGTGCATAGGATGAAAGTTATACCGCTTTGTTGGACAGCATATATGCTATCCATTGACTCTTGGCCAGGGGGAGGGTATATTATGCATGCCTACATCTACCTACACTCACAGCAGGTGTTTTTCCCCCTCTGACTCCTCACCTAAGTGTGGATGTGGTGACCTTGCCAGTGGTGGTGGGATGTTTGCTCCTAGACCCTGGTGTTCCTGCTGCAGCTGTTTTTGTAGGATGATATTGTTTAGGATAGCACATACTGAGATAATTCTGGCACAAGTACTGGGATCATACTGCAGAGCACCACCTGATTTATCTAGGCACTTAAACCAAGACATCAGCAGCCCAAACACATGCACTATGATATTTCTTGTTTGAGCATGTGCCACATTATAGAGTTCCTCTGTGGGTATTTGTGCATTTCTGATGGGCATCATCAGCCATCATTTGAGTGCATCCCCTGCATCCTCCAGTAAATAGCCTTGTGGGATATCACTCTTGGAAAACGTCTGGTATAGCTGTGAGTTGTGCCAGACATGGGGGTCATGGTAAATGCCGGGGTTGCCAGCACACACATTCAGAATGATTCCCTTAGCATTGCACATGACTTAGCAGTTAATGGAGTGGAACCCCTTTCTGTTGATATAGACCCTTCCGTTTTTCCCTGGGTGGTGCTTTGATCTCAATGTGTGTGCAATCTATGGCACCCAAGACTTCAGAGAAGTGTGCTATGGGGTAAAAGTCCTGCATAGTTCTAGCTCTGCCCTCATGGATATGAGGGAAATAAATGTAGTTACTGGCATGGTATAGCATAGCATCCAAGAATTGGTGAGGACCCTGAATGCTGATGCCTGTGGGTCTCTGAAATTTTCTTGTAACTAATATTGTAAGTGCTACACATACCGTGGTCTCTACAGGTATTGGTTCCCCTCAGTTTGCCCTTGTTCTCTCGTGAGGACAACAGCGATTGCAGAGTTCCTGGAGTGTCTCTTTCTACCCAGTGGTGCTCTACTACTTCCATTTCATGCAGACCATGAAAAATTAAATGAGGTCTAAATATCCTTTTCCTCCTTGTCCAAGGTCTGTCAGCTGCAGAAGTATAGAATTCAACCTGTTGCATATGCATACGCAGAAGAGCAGCAGCCCCTAACATTATTTCCCTCTAGTGTAGTTTATGTGGCTGCATTCCAATAGGTTCTGGAATACAAAGCAAAGGTTTACAAGTATACACAATTTCTTTATAGCTTGTTGTATAGCTTCACCATCTTGGATTGGTTGATTAGCATATAATTCAGCTGCTTGTGCAGTAGTTAGCATGCCACACATTGTGTAGAGCTGCTTACTGAAAACAAATCAGTGCACCACCATGTGTGCATTCTGTCACAATGTGCACATGGTTTTAGTGAGACTTGTAGGGTATATTGAATCCTGCCCATATTTTTTCTGGAATGTTGTCATATTTATATTCCCATATATTCCCATATCCAAGTTATCTCCACCCTGTCTTTGGCCATGTAAATATGTTTATCAGTTTATTGTTCTGATTTGGGGCATAAACAAAATTATTACATTAAAATATTCCTGCTAAATTCTCATGTTCATTGTGTAATTCACATCTTCTTACCTTAACTGCTACACAATTATACTTTCCGTTCTGCCTGAATAAATGGCCAGGATGTTGAAGTAATAGAATCCACTGTAATCATTCACTAAATGAAAATAGGGTTGAAAAGCAAACAAAACTAAACAAAGCCGTAATGGCAAAATTCTCCATAAAATACTTGAAAATGTTTCAGTACTAATAATTTTGACTGTGCCCAATTTCAAACCACAGCAATATCTTCCAGGACAGATTGGATTAATTACAAAGGCTCATATCTTTCTCTATGTGCCTTAGTAGATCAAGCATGAACCACTGTAATCCATTAGTTATATCACATATAATAGGATATTATTCTTTACTTCATATCACTTATCACCATCAAAATCACCACAACATGGCATACTGATTCCAGTTAGGCTGGCAGATGACTTTTTCTTTTATAATAAGTGTCTTGCACCATGAAATGTCATAACTGCCAGAATCAAAGGAAGTGACCATAGTGGAACTGTGGTCTTGCATGTCTGATATTCTTGGCAAAAAGCTGTGAGTCCCTCTTGACCCATACTACCATATAATGGGTACTGGAAATTGAATGAAAAAAAGAAAGTGTGATGCTACAAATGTTACATTACAGACTCCAAGTCATACCTTTTTTTGTGGCACACTTTTCATACCACGTGGGTAACGTGTGATGCTTTCCATGTACTCCTCTGCCTTGTTCCAGTCCTCCTGCCATTTCTTCACACTGTACTGTGGCTCACAGTTGGTGATTCTTTCCAGGATGGTATGATTCTCTTTAACCACTCTAAGTAGTTCTTGCTGCCGTTTTTCTTTATTCAGACTAATTTCAAAAGAAATAGACAAATAAGACTGCAGAAATAGATTTTAAGTTAATGATAGTACTCCGTGAAATGTATGCATTTTTCCTGTCCTTTAGACTTATGAATCACGTACAGTGGCTAAGCTGTTTCTCTGTTTACAAGGAATACTGAACAGTGACCTTCACAGGTTATGCTACAATTGGATCATGGTTGGCCGCACAGGTTGCACAACTGATAAATGATATGCATGAATATCAGTCACAAAGTATTGCTGAATGTCACGTGTAAATGGGTGTCTGAAAAGATGCTTCAGCTGGTGGTCACATTTTTAATACAGGTGGTGAATTTCACTAGGAATGGGAAAGGCATGAAACTGTCTTTCTAAAAAGGGGTGAATGTTAGCTAAAATGTGTGGTCTGTAAGTTAGAGGGGGTAAAATACAAACTGTTACTTGTGATTTTTCACCATCATCAACCATGGTATATACACAATGCTTCAAATGAAATAACAGCTTTCGTTTAAACTCTTTCCTGCTGCCCAAAAAAATACAACATGTTTAAAACCAAAAACTAGTGCAAATTTACAGAGCTCAGAAAACATACTTTTGTTACCCATCTTAGATATCAGGTTAACTGTCTCCCTACTGAAATGTCAGCACTTGAAATGCCAAGTGCTGACACGTAAAAAAAAAAAAAACTGTAGGATAAAAGCAAAACTCAAACATTGCACTTCTCATAAACTTCTTTTTTGAAGGAGGGTAAACTTCACTCCTGATGAAGGGACAAAATGAAATACACCAGTGTCACAAGCCACACAACCCATTTCTCAAGAATTCAACAAGATAGTAAAATAAATAAAGAATTTTATATTAAGGTTAAGTGCATTTGTCCAAAAAGTCAGGACATCTGTTTTTACAAGACATCACAGGTTTAAATAATTTAGTAATCACGTGACTAAAAAAGTACCAAGTAAGTGCACCTGCCCACTAAAATAAAACTTATAGAATTGTTTATAGTATAAATAAAACATTTCTTAAGTTAATTATAAAAGAGACATTTTAATAGGAAAAAAAGTTTTTGTCTTTGTTAACATCCCATCATTCCAAGGAACTTAATAATTAAAAACAGTAATTGTTTATAAAAGTATACAAAACACACATGATACAGTAGAAGTTCCACATTTGTTGAAGTTCACAATTTGGCAGCTTTTAATTTTAACATACTAATAATAAATATGGTGTCATTGAACCCAGGAAATTGATCAATATTAAACTGCAACTACCAAATAAATCCTCTGTACTTTCATTTCAGTTCCCATGGGCCTCCCCTGGGTTGGGCGGGAATGTGCTCAAGAACAAGTACTGTTTACAGTGCAGAGCGTGTCTAAAAAGTGCATTATCGTTATTTTTGTTTTCTGTATTGTAATTGTATTTGTAAATGCACTTGACAATGGTTCTCTCCATTTTACCCACATAAAAATAGTGACAGTAATCACAGAAACTTAAATAGGCCACTCTTTTTGTGTCACGTGTATTTTCCATTAAATATTACTTCATTTTTTTAATATGTTAAGCTTCAATTTTGGCCCTATAAAGATGAACTTACACTGCCTACAATGGCCACATTTCACCAATACTATTCTATTCTATTGTTTGTGCTACCAGTTGTTTTTGGTACCTGTAATTCTAATTTTTCATTTATATTTACATGCCTCTCAAATGTAAAATCTGGTCCATCACCAATGTTTTTAGGTCTCCATCAAAGGAACTCAAATTTTTCCAATTCTCTTTCATGATACTTTTTATACTGTTGGTGTTAGACTCATACTTGAGTACCATTGTTCTACTAAAGTTGCAACTGTTAACAGGTGCCTTTTTGTAATTAACAGAACTGTTAATAACTGGTAGGTCACCCCCCACCAAATTGATTTACACTTGTTCCTCCAGCCTTTCAGGATTTTATCCCTTAGTGTTGACAGAAGTTGTTAGGAGTATTCCCTCCTTAAAAGATACCTATCAAAAATGTAATCTAATTTTTAATGATGTGTCATCTGAAATTTTCCTTGCAAGCCTCACCATCTGGTCTTTAACCAAACCTTTCTTTTGCCAGATAGGGTGGTAACTTTGAAATTGCAGATATGATTTAGAGAGGTTAGGCTTTCTGTAAATAGTTGAAACAAACAAATCTCTTTCAATGTTCCTGCTGTTGGTTATAGCTAGGTAGTTAATTTTTACATAAGACATATTGTGAGGAATTTCAAAACAGAAATAGGCCCTTAGTGTCCCTTCACAGCAATTCCAAAAGATAAAAATATCACCCAAAAATCTTAGATATACATTAAAATATTTGGAAAAATACATATTGCTGTTCCCAGTACCACATAATTAGATTGGCATATATGGGGACATATGCTGCCACCATAGCCACGCCACTCTTTTGTTTAAAAAGTTCTCATTCAAATGCATAAAACCGTCATCCAAGGCATTTTCCATAAGTGAAAAACATTAACATACATGCTCAAAATAAAATCATATGTTAGAAGAACCTTTATGAAACCTTTTCAGACCTTCTACATGTGGGATGGCAAAAAGCAAATCCATTACATCTAAGATAAAGATTCCGTCAGTTGAAAATGCTTAATGATTTAAATTAATTAAAAAGTCCCAGGAGTCTTTCACCATATATGGGCAGTTATCATAGAATACCTTCAGTCTTCTGTCAAGGTAAATTGCCAGAGGCTGTGTTTTAGATCCCTCTGCAGACACAATCAGATGAAAGGGGCGGAGGTGGGTCATTTATATTTTTTATGCACTTTAGGCATACCAAATATTGAAGGTAACACAGTATTAAATACCTATAGATAACTGGGGTAATAGCACTTTGCAACATCATTACAGTTAATAAACTATCAGTTTTGTAATAAGCAACTTTAATCTCATTCCTAGCCGCCCTACAGTACTAGTTAATCTGATTCCTAGCCTCCCTACGATAATGGCTAACTTGATTCCTAGCCTCCGTACAGTACTGGTTAATCTCATTCCTAGCCTCCCTACAGTACTGGTTAATCTCATTCCTAGCCTCTCTACAGTATTGGTTAATCTCATTCCTAGCCCCCCTACAGTAATGGTTAATCTGATTCCTAGCCTCCCTACAGTACTGGTTAATCTGATTCCTAGCCTCCCTACAGTGCTGGTTAATCTCATTTCTAGCTTCCCTACAGTATTGGTTAATATGATTCCTAGTCTCCCTACACTGCTGGTTAATCTGATTCCTAGCCTCCCTACAGTATTGGTTAATTTGATTCCTAGCCTAAGTACAGTACTGCTTAATCTGATTCTAGCCTCCCTACAGAACTGGTTAATCTCATTCCTAGCTTCCCTACAGTACTGGTTAACTTGATTCCTAGCCTCCCTACAGTACTTAGCCTCTCTACAGTACTGGCTAACCTGATTCCTAGCCTCCCTACAATACTGGTTAACCTGATGCCTAGACTCCCTACAGTACTGTTTAATCTGTTTCCTAGCCTCCCTACATTACTGGTTACTGTTACTTCTCAAGATTATTTTGGTACGACACACTATTCATGTAGTATGTACCTTTATTCAGTGAAAACACTGAAACAGTTCTGCTATGCCATTTGTTTACTGCATACAGCGTTGACATCTAGTTTAACAAATGAAAGGTAATACATCAAATGTACTTCAGCTTAGAATAATCAAAGTCTCTCATACAAAAGAAAAAGTCCCAATCTTTATAGTGTCTTTTTTGCCTGCATCAGCAGTTTTGGAAATTTGCCAGAATAATATGTCTTTCCTCTCAAGCTGGTCTGCTGACAGTTTGTTTTGCATATCTTAAACATTCTGTTCCTGAAGAATAATTCATTTCATCCTTGGCCTATCTTGCATATCATATTGACAAGACACAGCTGCATACAAAAGTTCATCTTGACCTGCTTGTAGATAATAAATTTCACAAGCTGCACAGTTTATAATAGATAACATATTTTACTTCTGATTCTTATTAACAATGAATGCCAAGCTGTATGTTTTTGCCAAGTCAGTTAACTGTGTGCACTATACACACTGAAATGCAGAACATTTATTTTACATTTTTAGAAAAAAATCCACTGAAATCCATTTTAACCTGTTACTCTCACAATTCCCTCTTTTCATTTAAAAAAAGTGGAGAATGACTGTTCATTTTCAACTTCAGTTGTACGGATTGAAACCTTTCCCAGTTTACCTAGGTCAACCATCATGATTTATTGGATTCTATAAGTTTTCCACAAATAGCAACTTAGGTAGCAATTCCAGATAGTTAATATGACTATAATGCCTAACACTACTAATACAGGATGTATCAACCAATTTAACAGGTTTTTCCCTGATTCTGACCAACCAGTAAAGATATCCCATCAATTGTGAGCAGTGTCTTTTTTGGTCTTTTCAGCCAAACTAAATAGTTTATCTTTTGCAATGATGCTCAATGCCTCATAATTAAGAATACTTTTACAATAATATAACCTTTCCACATAATTGGTATTAATCTAATTTCAACTGTTTCAGACTTGGCATTTGCCGTGAGTCTACAAATAAACACAAAACATGAAGTCACTTAATAACTTTCAACTGATCTCTATGAACAAGAATCATTTTGCTTTTTTTCTTTCCTCTAACTTTGTACACTAGAGGTCCTAACTGAGCAATTATTTCAAAAGGTCCTTGCCAATTACTATCCCATAGACCATCCATCTGGAATGTCTTGATTAATACCTGTGTCCCAGAGGGAAGGTTTTCTTCTGGCATAACAGGATCCTTTGACCGTAATTTGAATGCTTGCATTTCTGATAGGATTTGACACAATTCAGAAATATCTTTTAACCATTGTTGATGCTGTGCAATTTCTAATGATGGTCTGTTTGTACTAACAGCAGGATCGAATGGCAGTTGTACAGGCATTTCCCTGCATGTCATGACTTCAAAAGATGAGATCCCTGTTTTACTGTGTGGAGTTGCTCTGACACCCAGCAGGATTCCAGGCAAATGTTTTACCCAATTTATGCCTTTTTCCAAGCAGACTTTCTTAAGGCATTCCTTAAGAGTCCTGTTCATTCTTTCAACAATCCCATTAGACTGAGGATGGTAAGGAACATGAAATTGTGGCTGGATACCAAGCAAATCACACAAAGCTTTCTTCAGTTTACTGACAACTTGTGGCCCGTTATTGGATTCAATAACTCGTGGCCATCACCAATGACAAAAAATGTTTTTCCATAAGGCTTCTGCTGTAGCCTTAGCCATCATTGTTTTTATATGAACTGCTTCTTCCCATTTTGAAAAAACATCAACTACCACTAGAAGATACCTGTACCCGCCGTTAGCTGGAGGTAATGAACCACCAAAGTCAATTTGGATGACATACCAAAGTCCATCCGCTGGAGTTACCCTTAGTAACTGTGTTTTTTCAATTGAACATTAACCTACAAACATATTAAGCATTAGGCATGCACTAAATCACAGATTTTCTTTAATTGTGGATGCCAGTATTTGTTTTTTACAATGGGCCATAACTTTTGTGTACCCAAATGTCCCAATACCCGATTATTAAATTTCACTAACTGCGTGCGTGTTGGTATGGTATATAAGGAAGACTAGGACTGTTTCAAAACATTTTGCACAATATTGCCCTGGACTTTCTCCTACAAGAGTACATTCTTCTAACTCTTCCTGTAGTCCAAACTTAGTTTGGATCTGCAACAAATCATGCTGCAAATTCTGAGCTGAAAATGTCTGTATGGCATGTACTGCAGTGGTTTTATCTGGTACACCAGAAAGGTGTTCTGTAGGATACAATTGCATTCCTTCCTTGGCTGCCTTTTTTGCCATCTGATCTGCATAGTTATTCAACTGAAAAATTTCATTTGTAGCTTTTTGATGAGCTTATACCTTTAAGATTTATTTTATTTTATTTAATTTTTTATTTTATTTTACATTTGTTGACCGGGCTAGTCTAGCTGGATACATGCCCATTTTCAGTAGAGGCCCAGGGAGAAAAGCTCCACAAAAGGACAACAGATATTATGCTTGTTATACAAAATAATAAAATGTACAAGTAATTACATTGTTAGGAAAAAAGAAATATATATGTAAAAATATATATATATATATATGTATATATATATATATATATATATATATATATATAATTTTTTTTTCTCTCTCTCATTATTAGTAAAATTGGAAAAACAACAGAGCTAAAGAAAGTTAGTTAAGATTAGACAGTGTGGAAGATGGAAAAGGAGAAAAAAAGTTTAATCAGGGTTAGTACAAGGGCAGAGCCATTGGGAATTTAGCTAGATTATAAGATGCTTCCTGAAAGTATTTAATGAGGTCATTGCAGTAATTTCCCTAGGAAGTTTGTTCCAGACAGGTGCAATACAGTTGGCAAATAAACTATTCCCAGCTTTGTTGTTGGATTTGAAGGAGTCTGCTAGAAGCTTGGTGGCAGAGCGTAAGGAAGAGATGTTTTTATAAGGTGTAATAAGAGAGCTAAGTATAGTAGCATTTGAAGGCTGATAGAAGATTTTGTGGGTGATGGTTAATTGCTTAAGTAGAATCTGATTATGAAGTTTGAGCCAGCCTAGTTGTTTAAGATTAGAGCAATGATGGATGCAAAAGGGGGTTCCTGTTGCAAATCTGGCTATATTATTGTATGCTGTTGCTAGTTTATTGTAATTAGCTTTAGATAAGTTTGAAAAGATAGGTGAGGCATACAGAAGAGTGGAGAGTAGGTGTGTTTGTTCTATAGTGCTTCTGGCTAAGATTGTGAGGTAGGGTTTAAGCCTATAGAGTGATCCAAGTTTTCTATTGACTGACTTGATGGTTAAGTTGATATGGGAATCAAAGTTAAGATTGTGGTCAATTGTGACCCCAAGGAGTTTGGTAGTGGGTTCTGGGGATATTACAGTCCCATTATTAGAAGTTATGTTAAATGTAAAAGAAGATGATTTTTGTGTAGGTGTAAAAAGTAATAATTTAGTCATTTTGGGGTTCAGTAAGAGGGAATATTGATGAAACCAGTTTTCGGCTGCTGTGAAGACTTTTTGTGTAGTAACTTGAAGCTCAGTTGGGGAGGAAGCTGAACATATCAGTGTAGAGTCATCGGCATATTGAATACAGATGGAGTATGGAATGGACTGATGTAGGTTGTTGATAAAGATGGAAAAAATGAGAGGTCCGTGTATTGTGCCTTGTGGTACTCCTATTTTGATTGGAAGAAGAGAAGATAAGTGATTTTCCCAAAGTACTGCTTGTTGTCTATTATCCAAGTAGGAATAAAACCACTGGATAGTCTGAGAGTCTAAGTTAAATGATTGCAGGATGTTTGGTAAGAGAGGATGGTTAACCATATCAAAGGCCTTTGAGAGGTCTAAATATAGAGCTGAGGAAAGTAAGTTGTTGTTCCGATTTTTATTAATATTGTCAGTGAATGACAATAGAGCAGTGGTGGTACTGTGATGAGGTCTAAAGCCATGTTGGCAGTCTGCTAGAAGATTGTTTTGGAGGAGATGATCAAGTAATTGCCTATGAACACATTTTTCCATGATTTTAGCTAGTGGAGAAAGAAGAGCTATGGGACGGAAGTTAGAGAGCTTGTTCGAGTTACCACCCTTATGAAGTGGAATGATGTGAGAGACCTTCCAGAGGGTAGGAATAGTTTCTTCAGTTATAGTTCGATTTATTAAAATGGAGACAGGAAAGGCTAGTGCTTTGGCACCTATTTATAGGTACTCAGCTGGGATGAGGTCAGCTGAGGGGGTGCATGGTTTAAGTTTGGTAAGTAAGGTATATATGAGGTCTGTCAAGATAGGCTGTAATTTGAAAGAGGGGGTTTATCATTAAGGAAGTGAGGTACTTGAGTGGATTTTGGAGATAAAGTTGATGCCAGGGTAGTGACAGTGTCTAAAAAAAATGAGTTGAAATTGTCAGCAATTTGTTTGGGTGCAGTTTGAGTGAGGTTAGAGGGAGTTGGTGTTTTGGAATGGCCAGGGTGAAGAAGTTTGTTGATACCCGCCCAGAATTTTTGAGGATTTTGACGTTGAGAGCGTTGGAATTCCCAATAGTAATTTTTTTTTATCTTGGAATATTAGTTTCTTTGCTTCGTTTCTAAGTTGTTTAAAGATTATGTGGTCAGCTGGGTTTTTGGTAGATCTCCATTTGTTCCAAATCCTATTTCTAAGTAGCATTTTTTGTTTGGTTTCTTTAGATAACCAGGGAGCAGTCTTAGCTTTGGTTTTTATTAGTCTTTTGGGGGCATGGAAGTTGAGAATTTGGAGGAATTTGTTGTTGAAGTATGAAACAGCCTCATCAAGAGGTAAATATTCTAGGAGACCAATTACAAGCTTTGCGTTCTAGTTGGAAGTTGGCTTGTTTGAAATTTGTTTTGTTCCTGGTAGTTCTGAGTTGTATATTATTGGCTATAGGGCTCTTTAGTCTGTCGATGAAAGTGATTAAATGGTCACTAATATTATCCGGTAGTGTTCCTGTGGTATAGGTCATGGGGTTGCAATTAACTAGTATCCAGTCCAGGATGCTCTGTTTAGAGCTGGTTTTGTCTATTCTTGTAGGGACGGTAATCAGTTGATGAAAGCCATAGAGATTTATATGTGAAGAGAGTATTTGGGAAATACAAGAATTCCAGTCAATATTAAAGTCTCCTAGTAGTATAGTTTCTTGAGGGAAGGAGGTTGAGAGCCAGCTAAGAAGGTTTTCAAGGGTGTTAATATTATTTCCTGGTGGGATGTAACAGCAAATGATATAGATGGACTTATTTGTATTCATTTGTAATTTGGTTATTAAGATTTCACTATTGCATAGTGAGGGAGGTTTGGTATCTAGTAGGGTAACCAGTAGTTCAGTTTTGTAAAGTACTGCTACCCCTCCACCCTTTTTGATATTACGGTCAAGTCTAATGATATTATATCCTGGTGGTATTATGTCAATGTCTTTGGTGTCTGCCTTTAGCCAGGTTTCAGTTAGGCAAAGGATATCAAAGGAGTATAAGGCAAGGAGGGCATGGAGTTGAGTTGTTTTATTATTCAGGCTACGAATATTAAGGTGGGCTATCTGAAGAGAAATGGGGCTGGAGGGAAGACTAGAATAAGTTGCTTGTTTAATTGAGGGGATAGTAGGGTAATAGGTATTTGGGCCTGTATTGGGGTGAATGTTGCCATAAATGAATAAAGGTTGTTGGTGACTATAGGTATGTTTGCAAAGTTTGGAAAGTAATGGCAAAGGCTTCACAAGTTGAAAAAACTTGATATGTGTTGCTCTGTGGTATTGAGGTTTAAGGTATGGAGAAGATGAGGTAATGTTGCAGTGAGATAGTGGGGTGTATTCATAATGGGTGTTAGTTTGTTTTGCTATTAGATGGGATAGAGTAAGCTTTCTATTTTTCATAGAAGGTAAGGGAGTAGGAAATGAGAAGAGTATTTAGGAGTAGGATGGAGTAGAGAAGGATGTTATATTTGGAAATGCTTGGGTTATACATAGTAAGTGAAGGTGTGGTCAAGGAAACAGGAATAGGATGGCCAGGGAATAGGGAAATAGGGTAAAGCTAATTAATCTTGTTATCTTATAGGTTGATGTAGCACTGGGCTCGGGTGTGGAGATAGAGCGGTAATAGTGTGGAGCTAATTAAGTCTGAGATGTTATTGGTGGAAATAGAAGTGGGATGGGTTATACACGTATAAGTGTAGGGCCACTGGGGGTGGTCGGGAATTGGGGGTAGGGTAGGGAAGCGGAGTGAGCCCGCAGGGCGAACGGAGCGGGTAGAGCAAGGAAAGGTAAGTTGCACATAAAATAATCAGTTAGCTTGATTGTGAGGTAGGTCAGAGAGACCTGGAGGGAAGTTAGAGTGTAGAGACTGAGCTAATACAATAATGGATTCCTGAGCATTACCACAAAAAGGGATAAATGAAGGGAGGGCAGGAGGGTCAAAAACATATATTATACATACAACTACAGGAAGATATAAGCAGAGAGATGGAGGTATATATTCCCTTCTAGGTCTAGCTTTACTAGGTGAGGAAAAACAGAGCTAGGGAGAAAGCCTCAGGATGGGACAAGGTAGCACTACGTGGGGTAAGTACTAGAAACTGTATAGTAAGTTTCACCGAGGTTGCTTCTCTTAAGGGTGGGAATACCAAATTGGAAGGAAAGCAGACTTATGCTGCCATCTAGTGGCCTTAGGATGTAATTACTACCTAAGATATCAAGCTGATGAAAACGGGCAAGGGTAACAAGGTAGCGGAGATGAAAGGGAAGTAAGGGTTATGTTAAGCTGCTGGCGGACACAAGGCAGAGCCCTATCCTCACAACTAAATGTCCCCAGAATTGGTACAGACAGTAAATACTGATTAGATAGTAGCACTAGTAGGAACATACATGTAGCAATTCTTATTCAAGATGCTGTACAGGGTTCCATGGAGAAACCAGTATTCCACTCTACTGGTGGCAGTTCAATGGAGGGCAGTCAGCTGGGAAGGTAACCACAACAGGAGAGGACTAGCACACCCTACAGTAGGCAAGATGTATCAATTCTTATTCAAGATGCTGTACAGGGTTCCATGGAGAAACCAGTATTACGCTCTACTGGTGGCAGTTCAATGGAGGGCAGTCCGCTGGGCAGGTAACCACAACAGGAGAGGACTAGTACACCCTACAGTAGGCAAGCTATGGGCAAGCCAGCAGTGTGCAGGACGGGCAGTTAACCTGGGGAGTAGGTATTTAAAAAAGATACTGTAGCAACCTACAAGGTATTTAAAAAAGATACTGTAGCAACCTACAAGGGACTGACTATGAACCAAATTCCAAATAGTCTGTAACACAGAAGCATGCTTGAGTGGTTTGCCCATATTATCAACAAACCCTCTCTTTGCCCATGTAGACATATGCAGCTCCAGAGAATTAACTACATATGCACTGTCTGAAAAAAATATTGACAGGTAGAAAATGCTGTAACATAAAGAACTGCTTCCAGTTCAGCTCACTGAGCAGACATGTGTTCCGGTAACTGAATCAGAGTTGGCTGTCCCATAGAAGGATTTTCTGGTACTACTGCAAATCCAGTCCGATATTGTCCATTGTCCCAAAATCGAGCGCCGTCAACAAAGATGGATGGCCTGTCTTCCTGAAAATCAGTAGACAGAATGGGCTTTTCTGGATTTGAAATGTGCATAATGCATTTGTGTCATTTTCCTTCATATCCCATGAAGTTAGATAAGTAATGCTTATCTCCTGCCTTTATTGTAACTTGCTTGACACTAAATAATGCCAACCATTTCGCAAACACTGCTTGACTGACGTCATAAATCAGTTTATTTAGTTGAGTCTCATTTACCAAAGCCTGTATGGCATAATGTGGTGTCTGTACTATAATGTCTATGGAAAAAGCTGTTAGGTATTCAGTTTGTTTTAAACCCCAGTAAATGGCCAAAAGTCACTGAATGCATGGGTGATATCCCCTCTCAACATGTGGCATCTTTCTACTGAAAAATGTAATGGGGTGTAAAGTCTTTTCTCTTCTAGAATCAGAGCCCTGGGGCCACTCCTGTAGAAGCACAACAGAGAGTGTGATGGGTCCAGCTGCTGCCTGTAACACAAAGGGATGTGTTAAACTTGGAGCTACTAATTCTGTAGCCTTGGCCAATGCTGCCTTTAAATCAGAAAAATACATATTTTCCTTTGTTCCCCACTCCAGAAAGGGTAATTCTTTCTGGCTAGAAGGCATGTCATACAGAGGAACTGCCATGTTGGCATAATCCTCTATGAATTCCCGATTATAATTCATAATGCCTAGAAATTTGTGCAAATCAAGAATGGTAACCGGTTTATCCATTTGCAAAATTCCCTGCACCCTCACCGAACAAGGAGTACACCCAGGAAGGATGTAAAATAGTACCTAGAAATTTTACTTCAGATGACATGAATTGTACCTTTTTCGCCTTTAACCTTAAACCCTGCCTCCTGCAATGTCTGAAGGACCTGTGTCACTTTAGCTAAATGCTGTTCTTTTGTTTCAGACTGTATTAGAATGTCATCAATGTAGTGCAGAACAGAATCATCAGATTCTCGACCTTGTAGCATTCATCCAACTATATGATGCAGAGCTGTTTGCTGCTGATAATTAGGATTTACTGGACCCTTAGGAACAAAGTCAGAAGGAACAGTTGTATCCTGTGTGCTAACAATATTACCTTGTACATTGACACTAGGTGTCACATCATCCCTTTGCTGTACTGGGAATACTGACTGTTGAGTGTTTGTGGTATATAGGGGTTGTTGCTGTAGTCCTCTATTACCCTCTGTCACATATTGTTGTGAAGTGTACTGCTGTGTTTGTACTTCTGGCTGCATTACCTGTTGCTGTCGTGGCACACATGGCTTATCAACATTTTTTTTATGGTAAGAAACCTACCCTTTGCCTTTTATTCCTGGTGACATCTGCGATAATATTTACAATCATTTTTAGTATGACCTACCTGTTTATAGGAATAACAAATAGGCTGTCTCTTTTGAGGACCCTCTGTAGATTGAATAACTTGAGAAGCTAACTGAGTGGCTGGGGGAGCTGAAGCTGCTCGTTGTTGCCCCTGTATAACTTGCCCTTGACATGATTTTCCTACTACCTGCTGTGGGACTTGCTGTCTCTGATTAATCCACCTCCCACGCCCCCTTCCCCTTACTTCATTAACAGTGGGTGCAGAACGGGGAGTGTAAATCTTTTGCTTATGAATAGCATTATCTTTACATACAATACGTGCTCTCAGCAATTTATTATTTATTTATTTTTATTTTACATTTGTTGACCGGGCTAGTCTAACTGGATATATGTCCATTTTCACTAGAGGCCTGGGGAGAAAAGCTCCAAGCATAGGCAGTGACATATCATATATTACATGCAAATAGCAAACAGAATATAAAGTTTTTTTTGGCCTTGTTTACAGATGTACAGACATTATAATTTATATCCAGTACAGTGAAGGATAGCATATTTAGAGTAAGAATACCCTTATAGAGTACTAAGAAGGAAATCTTGTTAAATACTAGTTAGAGGTTATGTTACTGGTTAACCCAGGTAAACGTAATAGAACAACAGAGCAGGGAAGTCTAGGGAGAGTGAGATGGGGATTGAGATATTAGGGTTAGAGCAGGGACATAGCCAGTGTGTATTAAGGTATTCTTTAAGGTATTTTTTGAAAAGCAGTGTGGAAGAAAGAGATTTATCTCTTTATATTTTGCATTTTATTTTTACATAAATATATTTATGCCATTTATCTACTAACTCTGTGAGTGTATTTGAAGATTTCTCATAAATAAGTTTGATATCCCCTGGGACACATTTCAAATGGTCTAAAAAGGAGCGCATAACAGCTTTTTGAAACTTGCCATTTTTCAAATCTTTTTCATCACTGCCATTAACAAGCATATATGCCAGCTGGTAATGTACAGCCTGTTCTTCCAAGGAATTGCAGACTGTCATTTGAAACTGATCTAAAAGTGTTGGTGTGAGAGATTGCCCCCTAATGTATGCTAACAATACTGCTGTCATTTTTAGGTGTTTGTACTGGATACTGCTTTTGCTGAATATAAGCCATAAAATGCTGAGTGATAAAATTCCAGAAACAACACTCAAGTGTATCATTCCATACAGTGCCTACAGTTTTAAGAACCCAAGCTTTAAATGTAATCATGTTATTAAAAATACCCTTCTGTTCATCCCACTTAGGGAGAGTTTCTAACATCCTAGACTGATGAAAAACCTGCTGATGCTATGATAGGACTGGTAACAGCAGATGTTCTTCGTGTTTCACTGTTGCAATCATCACACTTAGGTTATCTGCCTGCAGGTAGCTCTCAGTCGGCCTGAATACCAGAGTCTTGGGATTTCTGTGTCGGATGCTGTCGCTTCTTCCATGACGTCAGGTCGTCAGGGGTATAAAACATGCAGCCGATGCCATTATATCAGCTTTTCGTGCCGAGTGGAGCCCAAAGAAGCAGTTCGCAAGTGCCGGTTGGTCACCTCCTGAAATTTTTGTTTTCCGAGTTTCAGACCTGAAGTCTTCTAAAAGATAAGTACCCCATTGGGGATCCTTTTTTCTTGTTCGAACCGATGTCAGAAAAAAATTAATAATTGTCTTGCCCGTGGACACCAAATACCTCACAGAGATTTTCATTCTTACTGCATCACCTGTTTAGGCCCAGACCACGACGTTCCTCAGTGTCGGTTTTGTGCCCTGTTCAACGCCCAAACTATTCATCGTCAGGCTATTTTTGTTGCTAAATTCTTTCGCTCTCATTCTCCATATTCTGAAATGGCTTCGATAAGCCATCCGACTACCAATCTTCTGAAAAAACGTAAGGATAAAGACAGAGACAGACAGCATAATAATAGTAATAATAATAATAATAATAATAATAATAGCATAGGTCCAAAACTGCCGACAATGCTTCTGTTAAGCTAGTCGCCAGTCCGCCGGTACTCAGTGAGGCACTTTTGCAGCCCCCGATACCCGCTTCTACAGATTCGCAGGCCTCTACTGAGACCCATTCGGAGTCCGGTATGCCACGAGATGCTTCTTCGACTATGGAACCTGCGCATGTCTCTACCTTGGATGGGTCCGGAGCCATTGTGCAGGCACCAGCTTCTGAGTGTGTATTCAGGCCTTCTGATGTTCATATTAAACTACTTTGTTTCAAACCAAAAATACCGAATTTCTCAGGCCCAGAGTTCGCACTATGCCTAAGAAACTGACAACCAAAGTGCATTCTCAGGGCCCCATGCCACAGAAACAAATGCTTAGAATGGCTGAAGACCTTATTACCTTAATTAAGGGAAGCCAGCCTTCCCCCTCTAAAAGACCAAGAACTGATTTTCCTTCTGATTCTTCAGATCATGAGTCCAATGACTCTGACCCTTCTGATTACCAGGACATACCTTTATCTACCTATGAGGATTCTGATGCAGAGGATTCCATTCTCTCTACTTCCCCACCAGAGGATTTTTCTTTCAGTGAAACCCTGCATACCCTCAGACAGCATTTCTGCTGGGAGTGCCAGGACTACCCACAGTCCAAAAAGAGTCTCAGGGAATTTTTAAGCTTGCCTTAGCACAGGCATCTAGCTATCCCTCCTATTCTGGAAATTGTAGACAATGTTTTCATGGAATGCAGTCTTACCCCTGATACTTTGCCACCAGCTCCCAGGAAATCTGACAGGTACTACAGAGTAGCGGACTTTCACAAATTCCTATTTAGGAATCCTACTGCAGATCCAGAGACCATTTCCCAGGGGCCTAAAGGCATTAAGGCTACTACAGCCAAAAACCCTACACCTTCAGATAGGGATTCTAGGACTTCGGACAGATGGAGTAAGAAGGTATAGACCTCTGCTACTTTTGCCATCAGGGATTTAAATTGCCAGTTTCACATGTTAAAGTATCAGCAACATATTATGGAACTAATTAAACAAAAAAAAAAGATGTTGATTCCTGATTGCGCAGAACATAAAGATTTACAAGAGTTAATGCATTCTGTTAACCAAGTTGGAAAACATACTTTGCAATGTGGTTTTGATGCCTTAGAAGCATCTTGCAGGGCTGCTGTCACTGGGTCTGTTCTTAGAAGGCATGCTTGGCTTAAGGAACAATTCTTGCCAGACTATGTCAAAGCAAAATTACTAGATGCATCATTAAACCAAGAACGTCTATTTGGCACTAAAGCAGAAGAAGTCCTCAAAAAGATGGAGGAAAAAGCTAAATCTATGCAAACTGTTAAAGATTTCCTACAGGTACAGCCACCTAGATTCAGTAGGCATTGGCCTTCTAAAAACTGGTCTTTCCCAGTCCCTCCCAGACCTTCTCAGTCCAAACCCAGGGGCAGTAGACCACCAAGACTACAGTCTCAGGGTATGCACAGATCTAAACAATGGAGTGCTCCCACCTCAAAATCACGGAGTAGTAAGCCACCATTCTATGGAAAAAGTTTACAATGATTTGTCCTTCACCCTTCCAAGCCTTGCCCAAGTACTTGCACCCTTAGGAGGAAAACTAGCCCTGCATGCAAAAAACTGGGAGTACATTACCCAGGACAGATGGGTCTTGAGCATTGTATCCCAGGGATACAGATTTTACTTCCACTCACTGCCAACTCCAAGCGGATGGCCAGACCTCCCCCCAAACCAGTGGGCAGAGGCCCAAAAGCAAGTACTTTCTCTTCTCAGTATCAAGGCTATTCAGCCTGTCCCAGCAGAGCAAAGAGAACAAGATTTTTACTCCAGACTGTTTCTGATACCCAGAAAAGAAAGATCTTGGTGCCCTATCCTGAATATGTCTATTCTCAACACCTTCCTGGTGGTTCCAATATTCAAAATGCTTACGCTCCAACAGCTGCTTCCTATGCTAGCCAAGGACTCCTGGCTAGCCACCCTAGACTTAAAAAAAACTTATCTGCACATCCCCATAAGGGAATCTTGCAGGAAATATCTACATTTCAGGGCAGGCTCTATGCACTATCAGTTCTCTGCACTTCCCTTTAGCTTATCTACTGTGCCCAGGGTATTCACAAAGTGCCTGTCACCAGCCATTGCATACTGCAGGCAGAGAAACATTCAAATTTATCCATACTTGGACGATTGCTTGATTCAGTTGGACAGTCAGGAACTGCTACTTCAGCACCTGACATTTGTAAAAAGACTCCTAACTTCTCTGGGGTACACCATCAACAAAAAAAAATCACATCTGGTACCCAACCAAAAAATTGTATTCCTGGGAACAAGCTTGAACACAACTTTCCAGATGGCATTCCTCACTCCAGAAAAAACAGATTTATTTGACAAACTACATCAATCTACTGGCCACTCAAACCCTGCTATGTGCAAGAAAAATACTGCAAACCCTAGGGTTCATGGCCTCTTGCATTCTACTAATTCCATATGCAAGACTGCATATGAGGAAACTTCAATGGTACTTAAAAAGTCTCTGGTGTCAACATTTTCAGGACCTGGAAACAATGATTCCTATCATACTTTGCCTAAGGACAGAGTTCCTTTGGTGGGCAGAGGCCTGCTACCACAACAAGGGACTCCCTTTCACTCAACCCCCCACCACCCAAACCCTAACAGATGCATCAGTCTATGCATGGGGAACTCACATGGCAGGAAAATGCATTCAAGGCAAATACAGCCCAAAACAAATGCACCTGCATATCAATCAGAAAGAAATGTTAGCTGTACAGAATGCACTGACAGCTTTCAAATACTTTATTCTTCCAGGGCAGCTATTGATAAAGACAGACAACACCACCATTATGTGGTCCATAAACAAGCGGGGGGAACCCATTCCTACATCACTCTGCAGGTTAGCCATGGCTCTGTGGAACACAGCCTTGAGCGATCAAGTGCACCTGCAAGCTCAATTCCTGCCAGGCAAACTAAATTCACTGGCAGAAGACTTAAACAGAAATCTAATGGACCCACACGAGTGGAAACTGGAACCCAAATCATTCAAGCTTCTGATCCACAGGTGGGGGCACCAGAGGTGGACCTCTTTGCTTCCCTGCAAAACTATCAGTTTAGCAAATATTGCACCAGAACTCCCCACAGCCAAGCATGGAAAGTGGATGCCCTGTCCTTTACATGGGAAAACCTCTCTAGCTATGCCTTTCCTCTTCTGTCCCTTTTCTCGAAGGTTCTACTAAAGATCAAACAGGACAAGCCAAGGATAATTCTGATTGCGCCAGACTGGCCATGTCAGCACTGGTACCTACTTTTGCACAGTCTGGCAGTAGTGCCACCATGGCATCTGCCTCAGATCCCTTCCCTGCTGTCCCAGCAGGAGGGTCAGATTTTGCATCCTCCACTGCAAACCCTGAACCTAGCAGCCTGGCTCATCCCCTGAACACTTCACCAGCAACCCTCAGTAAGCAGGTGCTGGATGTCATCCTTGAGGCAAGGAGGCCTAATACTAGGAAATCCTATTCAGAAAAGTGGAAAACATACTGTTCTTGGAGCCAGTCTCAGGGAATGGACACAACCGTGCCTAACTTACCTCAAATCCTAAATTACCTAACAGAACTGCTCCACAAAGGCCTATCCTTCTCTTCAATTAAGATTCATGCCTCTGCCATCTCAGCACATTGCAATACTGAGCCACCCCTCCTCTCTCACCCTCTGGTCAAACAGTTCCTGAGAGGAGCCAAAAATTTAATACCCCCCAGGAGAGCTCCTACTCCAGCCTGGGACCTTAACTTTGTACTGGAGAAGCTCACGCTTCCTCCCTTTGAACCTGCTACTACAGCAGAGTTAAAATTCCTTTCTTGGAAAACAGCCTTACTTCTAGCCATCACTTCAGCAAGAAGAGTGTCTGAACTGCAGGGCCTTATGGCTGTGGAACCCTTCATTATCTTCCATGCGGACAGGGTTTCCCTCAGGACTAACCCATCATTTATGCCCAAGGTGGTATCTAGTGTGGCTTTAAACCAATCCATTCATTTGCCAACCTTTTTTCCTAATCCTCAGAATAAAGGGGAAAGGATCCTGCACTCCCTGGATGTGCACAGGCAGCTTAGGTTCTACCTGGACAGCACTAAACCTTTCAGGAAAATCTGACCAGCTGCTAGTCAGCTTTGCTACAGGGACAGAGGGCAAGATAATTTCAAAGCAAACTATTTCTAAATGGATAGCACACTGCATCCATTTCTGCTACAAACACCATGGAAAACCTACCCCATGGGATCAGACCTCATTCCACTAGGGCTACCTCAACCTCTACAACATTTCCAAGGGGAGTCCCTACCAGGGACATACTAGAAGCTGCAACCTGGAGTTCTGTACACACCTTCACCAAGCATTACCACTTACCCATCTCTTCTAAATCCAGAGCTGGATTTGCCACAGCAGTCTTACAAGGCCTGCTAGCCAGCTCTAATGCTTCTTGACTGCCTCAACCCTTCTCAGCTTTGGGAATCAACCCAAGTGTGATGACTGCAACAGTGAAACACGAAGAACATAGTACAGTTGTGTACACTTACCATAAATGTAGATGTTTGAGTGTATTCACTGTTGCAGTCCTGGTTACCCTCCCTCCAGCCCCCTGACTTCTCTATACTTTCTACCTATCCTTTTTTTGGCCATGTCTTATAACAGTGGTAATTACATTTTACTGGAGGTGTTCCACTCCATGTAACTGCTTCCTATTTTGGGGGCTCCTGACATCTGGGGCAAGAAAAACTGATGTAATGGCATTGGCTGCATGTTTTATACCCCTGACGACCTGACATGGAAGAAGCGACAGCATCCAATGCAGAAATCCCAAGACTCTGATATTCAGGCCGACTGAGGGCTACCTGCAGGCAGATAACCCAAGTGTGATGACTGCAACAGTGAATACACTCGAACATCTACATTTATGGTAAGTGTACACAACCATACTTTTTTAGTGCTTTAGATTGATTTTTTTCAAACAAGGCTTGTAATCTTAAAATATCTTGATTAGTTAAGTCTGCTGCTGTAGCAGCCTCAGATTTCTGTGTCTCTAAATGAGCTCATAATATGTTAGTCTCCGCCCTTGCAACAATTGCATTATGCCATGTGTCAGCCAGTTGCTTGTCATATTTTTCTTGCAAATGAACAATTTTATTCATTAACCCTTCTATCATACCAATAGCTTTACTGCCTTGTTCAATAACAGTTTGTATAAAGGTCATAATTTCAGTCTGTGAGACTTTCAAAAACTGAGAAAATCCCTTTGTACATTCAGCAGTGTCAGCATGCATTTTACCAGATGCATTCCATTTACCACAGTAAGTCTGAAAGTGACCCATGAGGTCAAGATCTTGCTGGTTGCTAGCTTTAGCAATCCAATCTTTAAACTCCTGCAAATCAGACTGTAAAGTATAAACTTTGACATCTGCATCACCCTCTAATAAATATTTTGCAACAGAATATATAGAAACAGGAACCATTGTCTGTGCTTCAAGCATTACTTTATCCTGGTTGTGTTCCAGATTTTGTACAATACGTACAATACATTTATGACAAGGCATGCAAAAAACATTTAAATCATTGCAAATAACACATTTCTGTACATTCTGTGACACTTCTACCTTATGTACAGCTACATATGATTCAGACATATCAACAGTAAAAGATTTAGTGCACGTCTTGGCATTTTCATGAATTGCATTCCTTGTTAAAAGAAAAACAGAAGAAAATATTTACCACAAATGTTCAGGACAAGGTGGCCAGTCTTGACACAGAGATCGGTTGTGGGAGAATTCTCTGCTGTCTTTCACTAGATGCTGGTGAGACGAATTTTTGGCAGTAGAAAATCGAACTCCATTTATCACCAACTGTCTGAAGGAGAATTTCTGTACTTCCTTGTACTGCGCTGCAGTGTTTGTCCTCCAGTCAATGGACAAAGTTTTAGGAAGAGAAGAATCGATCCTAAAAAGGTCTGCGCTGGAATGTCATACTGTGAGAGGCACCTCTTCAGGTCACCCCCCCCAGTTATTTGCACTGAAGTGGTCTCGCCACTGTTAAGATTAAAGTGGTACTACACTATTCAGGTAGTCTGTACCTTTATTCAATGAAAACACTGAAACAGTTCAGCTGTTATGACATTAATTTACTGCATACAAAGTTGACATCTAAACAAATGAAAGGTAATACATTAAACATACTTCAGCTTAGAATAATCAAAGTCTCTCATACAAAAGAAAAAGTTACAATCTTTATAGTGTCTTTTCTGCCTGAATCAGCAATTTTGGAAATTTGCCAGAATAATATGTCTTTCCTCTCAAGCTGGTCTGCTGACAGTTTGTTTTGCATATCTTAAACATTCTGTTCCTGAAGAATAACTCATTTCATCCTTGGCCTATCTTGCGTATCATATTGACGAGACACAGCTGCATATAACAGTTTGTCTTGTCCTGCTTGTAGATAAATTTCACAAGCTGCACAGTTTATAAGAGACTTCTGATTCTTATTAACAATGAATGCCAAGTTATATGTTTTTGCCAAGTCAGTTAACTGCATGCACTATACACACTGAAATGCAGAACATTTATTTTACATTTTCAGAAACAAATCTACTGAAATCCATTTTAACCTGTTTGTTACTCTCACATTACTGAACAGTTGTAGCATTTTACATGAGTAGACTATGCTGCTTATGATTACCCAGCTCCCTCTCCTATCAGTCTTCATAATCCTGATGTCCTGGTTCCCTACTGAATCATAAATAACCTCTTTCATCCTTGGTTATGTTGTAACAGCAATCCTTCTTTTTGTGTATGCTAGTTGTAATATCCTTTTCACACAACCTTTAAAACAGGGTGACAACAGGATGGATGGGGGACAAAGGTAATGCTTCTAACAGGAGCACTGTATCCAGTGTTGTTCCTAGTATTGTTTTTCCTCTTTGTTCTTAAACCAGAAAGCTAAATTGAACTTCTTTGTAAATATTTTTTTGCTCAAGCAGGGTGTTAGCTATAAGAAGAAAACCAGCAAGAAAGAGAGGAAAAATAAACCATAAAGAAAAAAACCCCTCAGTTTGAGACCTTCACACGAGTTCAAAAATGCAGCATAGTCATAAAATCCAAGAAAATTTATTGTAATGCACTCCATCAAGCGCTTTCGTCCCTCTACACTTAATACTGGGACTTCATCAGAACAAACATGCAACTTCTACATAAACCTAATTAACTAATATTGTCAACTCATCAACTTTTAAAGATGTATGCTACTATAAAAACTTTGAAATAAGATTGTCATGTTACTTTTATATACCCAAAACAATTCCTGGTTCTGAAAGAGGAAGTAGGAATGAGGGCAATAATGGCGCTTCAGAATGCTGTGGTGATTTGGAAGGAGTTAACAGGGACAATTTGACATTCAAACAATGGATTCATGCTGAAATATGCTTCACTAACAATGAAACAAGCAAGAACAGGGAAGTGCCACAAACTTTTCAACACAAACTTTATGAACTAGAAAACAAGTTATTTATAGTCAGGGGCTTGCAAAGTGACAATTTATATTTAGGTGAAAGCATTAAGAACAAGCGTGTTCCAAAGGGAACTCACAAGTGTGAAGGTCTCAAACTGAGTTTTTTCTTGAGGGTGTTAACTATATCATTTTTTTCTAGCAGGTACAAATGTAAAATCTTTCTGAAACCGATTATAGTAAAAATCAGAAATCTCTAGATTACTGTAGTTAAAATATTCAAGCCATTACAAGAATAAATAATATTATTGTCATGCAAATCATGTCCAACATCACTTGCTTACTTGGTGGAAAGTTCATTAATGCCTGATGCAACAGCAGAAAACCCAGTCTGTCCAGGGGAAGCACAATTATCTATACAGATGTTAAAGTCATTGGTTGAGTAATCAGTCTGGAAAGGCTAGTTCCACCTTCATCCTCTGCCTCTCCCCTTCCTCATTTGATTGCTGTGCCCCATTGATACTGGCTGTCCTTCTATTGTCCATGTTGCTGTCTGCTATCTATCCTTGCAGAATGTCTTAAAAGGGGAAATTCTTCCAAGCCTAAAGGATCTGAAGACGTACCTTCTCCTCTGCTCCCATTATTTGAGCCCTGGTTGCTGTCTACAATGTTAGCAGCCACTTTAGAGCCGATCCCATTTGTTGTTTCACCAAATTTCTGCTTTGGAAAAGGTTATGTTGTGTCTAAATTATATTAATTTCTGTCATGCTGCATCTTGTTACAATTTTTATTTTTCACATTGTCTATCTGCTTTTTCATCACCTTAAAAACATGTTCCAGGCACTGAAATATGGCCTGTGACTTAAATAGGACACAGAACAATGGGTTAGCTAATAAACTAGAAACAAATTGAGCTAACAATTGGAGATACAGACACTTTGAGTCAAAGATAGGTGGTACTTTAATCATTTAGAGGTCCATTTGAGTATGTTTATGGAAAATAGCTGGTGCTGTCACATGGATTAAGACAACTGGAAAATATGTTGTCAACAATTGACAAACAGGTTGTGCTGTTGCATAGGACAAAACAGTTGACAACTTATTAGATACTAAGGGTCAAAGTTAGGTGGAGCTGTACATATTTACATGTTTGTATGAATACTAGACTGAAAAACAAGTGGTGCTATTGCTGAAACAAGTAGAGGCAGACAATGCTTAAAGTTTCAGAAGGGTTTTACTGTTAACAGACAGATGGAGCTCAGTTTGTTTCTAGTTTTTTTACCTATCCCATTGCTCTGTTTTGGCAGGCTTTTTTCTTAATTCTGATTGGTCAGAACTGCCTATTTATTGCAAACACAGAAGCAGCACTTGTTATTTTCTGATGTTCTAAATAATAAGGGAATGGAAGTGCTCAAAAATTCAGCTGTTCAGTGTGTTTTGTCTTGTGACTTTGTGGGACTCCTTTCTATTTCTACTGTTTTCAACCCCAAGAATTCTTCACACACACACACACACACACACACACACACACACACACACACACACACACACACACACACACACACGTATACAAGGTCCAAGACTGCACAATAGCGGGGAAAGGGTATATTTATAACTAATAAAAAGCAAAGTGCACTTAATAAAACCTTAAAGAACTTAAAAGGAAATAGTTCACTTGCTGGTTTAACACAGGAACCAGGTGATGGACACTGATCTTTCATTCCAAAATGTTTTAAAGTAAAGTCAAATCAAAATACCAAAAATAAATGCAGTATGTATCTAAAATGTTGAACAAACTGCTTCATCCTTTTAAAACACTTCTTCAGAACTAGAGCCTTCATGTGGGACAGGTGGTTAAATACTAAACAGTTAACCATGTGGCATAGTTTAAAAACAGTTTTTAAAAACATGGCATGTTCATGTTCTCCATAGCAGACAGAATGTGGAATTTAGGCAATTTCATCTAAGTTGAAAATGATATCTTGTTATGGGCACTCATGAACTATGGGGAACACCTTTTGCAGAGCAGTACCTGTGCCAATGCTGTGGATGGGAAGAATCACATTGCAAAAATGTGAAAAGCATGTAAACACCACGATATGGCAAGCCTCAAAAATGCATGCAGCAAGGCATTGGAGAGGTCAAAAAATGGAGAGGGGCACCTCCCAGTGTAAGCCTTATGGATGATGAGGCATTCTTAGCAGCCCTACATAGCAGCCCTACATAGGAAAAATTAAGACATAGGCATACTATCTGAAGGAGTGGACATAGGTTCTGGGAGTGGCCAGGTGACACATACCTCACAGAAAGAACAACTACATTAGGATCCACACCACAGTTACTCTCTATTTACATCACACAAACAGACCACAGATAGAATACCACTGGAAATGTTCCCCATCAGGTGTTCAGGAACAGAGGAGTGCTAGCACAGGTATGTGCATGCTTTATACATGCAAATTTCCACCTACCATTTGCACACACTACAGGGACTCACATGGTGCACAGTTAGTCAGATTCACTCTGTTATGTATTGTATTGTATTGTATATACCCATGCTAGACCACTGCAACATTGAAACCTGTAAAAGCTATGGCAGGTCATCAGGATAAGTTTAGCACCTAAGCAGGATCCCTCAGTCATGATGTCTTAAAGATTAAATCACAGTCCCAAGACCCATTGGCATTACCTATCTCCCTTCTGGTTAGTTTTGCACCTATTGTCCATACAGAAAGTTTGTCCTTAGCAACACCTGACCTAGAAACTACACAATTTGGAAGCACACCATACATGTCAAGGGGAGGCTACCTTATACCTAAGAGCAACCAGCACTGCTCCCCTGGGGCTGCAGCACCACTTGAATGCACTGCACCTGACATTGGTATACCTCCTATACAGTAGTCTACAAGAAGCTTCTGGCACTGTCCAATTTCAGTTGGCCCTTGATATGCAAATAGGGTCTATATTATTTCCTCGAAGAGCCGTTCCATCGAATGCCTCTTCATCAACCCTAAAACCTCGAACTTTCAAAATATTGAGCCACCACATACGCAATTTCTTTCCCTTGGAAAGAAATTGCTTGCCTACAAACAGCAACAAATAACCACAAATACTACAAAGTAGGGGGCTTTGCCCCCCCCAACTAAATATACCAAGTCTGAGATTGCACTACAGTGGAGAAAATGGCAAACTGACGAGGGTGGGCAAGTGATTTCTTTCCCAAGGAAAAAAAAATCACTTATGTGAATCGATGTTTTCAAATTTGTCCATTTCAAGTTTGATGAAGAGGCGTTCAATAGAACACCTCTTCAAGGAAATAATAGGAACCCTGCAAATATTGTTTTGGATCAATCAACAGATTTATAGGGTTGTAAGCTACACACAGTCTAAGCTTACACACATTGACTCAGGGATGAATGGAGTGCTTTGTAGCTTCTTTGAAGATGCCAACACCTGCAGGAGTCAATTGCATCCAGGAACATTACCATGACAGATATCATGAGGTCTATGGTGGCACAAATTGCCACCTTGTCCAACTTCATGTAGAGATAGCAAGTGCCACCTTCACTTCCCTATCCAGCAGTGTCATCTCTGGGTGGGGCATGTATGCACAGGGGGTGTTTGTCTATGGAGGCCATCACAGGACAAAAAGTCTACAATTACAATATTGGGTTTATTGTGCTATGCTATTCCATCTTAAAAGGGGCCATGGCATGGAGTCATTAGGGGCAAGATGCCACAGTTATGGACTCTATACACCTTCTTTTCCACCAGTACAAACACATTAGTGCCATGGTGGGCCCTCTAGCTTTGCCAAATTCAGCTATCAAAGTGATCCCACTGCATGGCCATGTACTGGTTCACACATCCTGTCCATGGAGCAAATTATGTGTAATACAAAGTGTCTATATCACTTCGAGTACGTAAATATCGAACGCTTACATAGTCGAAGATTCACGTACTCAAAGAATTTATTGTGGGGGGGCTGTGCCCCCACCCCACCCTTGCTAAATATATATTCCTACTCCGAGACCGCACTACAGTGAGGAAAGGACAAAAATCCCAATCTTCACTGTACTACAAAAAAAAAAATTCACAAACTTCGAGTACGTGAATATTCCATGATGTAAGTGTTCGATATTCACGTACTCGATGAAGTGATAGGGACCCGGTACAAATATCCCATCTTCACAAGTGCCAAGTCTGCATCTTCATTGACCTGTATACCCCTCCATCTGGTGTTGCAAGCCACGTATCAATGAGATACACACCTGTGCAAATTATGACAGCTGTAACCCATATGACAGTCTCTCCTGTGTGGTCTAAGCAGGGATATCTGATGCTCAGTGTGACTTCACCATATGCTGCCCAGAATAGCATTTAAAAACATTGCCTGCATAATTTTGTTCTTTATGATGCTAGAGTGTGTTCCTGTCAGGGCCAATGGAAGTGACCTAAATGTTTCTGTTTCACCTCTTCTGTCATATATGCTGAGCATAAAGTTGTTGAGGGCATGAAGTGCAATTGCTTGTTGCTATCTGTTGGCATCACTGTCATCACAGCTGTAGTTGCCGGCTGTAGCAAGGAATGTTCTTTTAGGTCCAGGGGTTCCTGGGTATGAGAGCTGGGTTGTCTGCTTCTTGGTAGTTATGCTCTATAGAATGCAATATTCTAAAACAAGTGTGTAGTGTATTGCAAGGGCATGCTGCAGTGCTCTTACATGTGTTTAGACAGTGGAAACAGGCTTTCAGCAGGCAGAACACCCACTCTAAAATGTTTCTCTTCTGTGCATGGTTGGTGGTGTACTGCATTTTGGGTTGTATTCAGTGGGTTTCCTACAGACATCATCAAACATCAACCAGGGCTCCAAGGGGTGTCCTATATCATCAGTAACACAGTGGGCATATACGGTGGGGTGAGATGAGTACATACTGTATATGCCTGTAGATACATGGGACTACCTGTGTGCCTACACTTAACTACTAAGGTGGCCCTGTGGAATTTCACTGTGCAAGAAGTGAAAGTATAGCTAGCCTATATGCCATATGTGGGAATCATAGACATAGACATTGAGCTGTACAGATACTTTGGTTATTGGTTTCCATACATTGCATATTACCTGGTAGTTAACAGAATGGTAGCCCTTCCCATTAATATACAGGTGTACATGTACACCAGATGGGTCCTTCATTGCCACATGTATGCAGTTTATAGCTCCCATATTTCAGGGAGGTGGGTGATGTTGTAAAAAACATGTATGGAGGTGGTTCTCTTCCCCTGCGGCATAAGAGAATCATATATGGCTCATTCAAGTCTAAAAGAAATTGCTCCAGGAAATTCTTGAGTATTCTGCAAGCAGATGCCTTTATTATAACCAATATGTTACATGTTTGTCTCTGAAAGCCCCTGTTGCTGAAATGGTAAGGGCTACGTATCCATTGATATATGCGGTCTACGCATTCCTCCAGATTCAGTGTACACGGGCCCCACATGACAGCCGGAACACATATAAAATTCCTATCAATACTGAATAGTTTTGTCAGCTGCTGATCATTTAGTTGATGGTATGTTATGCTCTGCCAGTAATGTTTCGGATCATGCTGTTGCTGCCATGTCAGGTTTCTAGATGGAAGCTACTGGCATTTATAGATATCGAATATCGCTGTACTAGAGCCAGTGCTCCTAGTATTTTTGCTAGTTGCAACTCCACAAACTGTAGTGTGATTTTTGCCTTTATACCCAAACTCAGCTACTTGTGCACCTACACACCTGACTGTGAATCATGGCCTGTCTTCTTGGACCCTCATTTGTATCTTATTATGCACTCTTCATTTGCATATCATTATATACTTACTTGCATACCATATTCCCACTCTTTTTTGGTCATTGCCCTTTAGGTGGTTCTATAAATTGCTGTATAACTGATCATACCCAACTTTGGGATAGTATGTACAAAGCATCTTAATGAAAACAATACTATAAAACTGAACCCAACTAAAAAAAATACTCTGTGCTATGAATGTAAGGTACACTTTTATTTAGAAAAATAAAACTCTACTAAATGCTTTGTCTTCTTATACTTTAACAACTTCAGACTGAAATAAAATCCTTAAAATCTACTTTAAACACAAACAATCCTATGACACAAAAAGAACCAAAGTTTTAGAGATTTAGCTTTCAATTTGCATTTAAAATTAAAATCATTATTAAGCTCAGGTGGGACGTGCATTTGGTAAAATCTGCCATTCAAGTTCTTTTAATCTACCCCCCAAACATACTATGTTAAAGATATACAATATATTTTTTATACTTTGTATGTCTGCATAAAGGATTGTCATTTTTAGTCCTAAATGAATAAATGTTTTCATAAATTTAATTTTATATCACTCTGGGTGATGTGCATCATATTGATCACTGCTGCAGTAGCCTTAACTGTATGGGTTATATTCTGCCAAGGATATAACAGCCAGCGAGATTACAAAGCTTCAGGGCACCTTCCACACACTCAGATGGTCAAGATGCTTGAGCTGAGCAGACTAAAAGACAAGTTAGGATGTGAAGCCCTTTAGAGCTTTACTGACACTGAAGAATATGCTCTTGAGGATTGATGGTCGGCTTGTGCATTGTTTTGCTGAGCAGATAAGTTCAGTTTGGGGAAAAAACTTCTATTTTCTTAATTTCATTGTTGTTTTATTACTTTCTTCTTTATGATAATTATTTTAAAGCTAGGAGTGTTGTGTTTTAATGCAAAGACTGTAACATACTTTTAAACAGAGCACTTGTTTTTTCTCAGTTTAAAATAAATGTAAATTAACCGAAAGCATATTTTCTATGGAGAAATTGTGATTATTTTTTCCTTTGTGGGTCTGGCATAGTGTTATAAAGTGCTTTCTATTGTATTTTTCTTTAAAAAAAAGTAAATAACTAACTTTTGTGGATTGGTAGTGTTTACTGTCAATTGCAGCTTGTCTTTCCTGAGAAAGAGGTGCCATTTTGGCTTGAATATGCAACAGACTACCGTTCCTACAGTTGGTCCCTCTTCCAGCCCCCAAAAGAAGTTAAGCACCTTTGCCACCACAGTAGGCTAGAAATTTGCCTCAGCCACAGGTGAACAACTGTACCATGGTCATTTGTTGTATCCCAGAACACCTATCTCTTATCCCAGATCCCTGTGGTGTAGCACCTACAGCCCCTATGGACCAGGCTTAACCATATCCTTTGTGGCTTTTGGAGTCCCTTCACTAGCAAGGTAGAGAGACTCTTATCACTCCTGGGAGAAGGAAAAGAGAAGGTTTCCATCCCTGAGGAAGCAGCGGCTGCCATTAGTAACATAGTTGGCCTCATTTTCCTAACAAAACGAAACAGAAAACCAAGCATGTATTTACTTCTCCTCAAATTTCTTTGGATAGGAGTAATTTACTGGGCATGGCTCTGGGTTTAATTCTGGCTACTGATCCTTGTTATAAAGTAGTTCCTGGTAAAAGAAGGAGGGTGGGTGTTTCTCCTTCCCTGAGACTATTGTTAGAATATGCAAGTGTTTTCAGTAGGAGAACACTGAGGTTTTTCAGTGCTTCAGAAACACTAAAAATTGTTACAGAAGGATTTTCTAGAAACCACACCCATGCCTCCTGTTCTGTCTGATTTGGACGATATGTGTGTTACTGCCTGCAGTTTTCCAGATAGTCAGCCAGCCGCCCCTAAAAAGGCAGATAGGATGTATAAAGTTCCTCAGTCTTACATTATTCCCAAACCTGACCCAGCAGGTATAGCCTTATCTGATTCCACTACTGCTAGCACTTAATTAATTCTACTCCTACTCATTTTGATAAGGAGGGGAAAATTATTCAAAGGTATGGGGTAAAAGTGTAGATTTCTAGAACATTTTTATTTTCAATGTTTAATCTGCAGTTTCTTCTTGTGAAGAAATATCTGCTTTAAACAACTCAAGTTTCTTCTATTGCACAGGTCACTACTCGTTGTTTGCAGTGTGTGTGTCACATTGTTGATACTTTTTCCAGGGCTATGGCCACTGGTGCTGTTTTAAGGAGATTTGCATGACTAAATTCTCAGAACCTCTATGATTATGTAAAAATGAGATTTTTGATAGCGATTTAGTGTTTGGCCCCTATGCTACAGATGTGAATAAAAAGTTTGAAGAAAAGGGCAAGCTGATTCATCTCTAAGATTTTTATTCACTGTTTTCCAAGTTGTCCAAAGGATTTTCTATTTCCTCATCCCATTTTGGCAAAAACATATTAAATACTCTTGGTCTGAATGACTGTTCAAGAGACTTTGTGACACCTTCCACCCTGGTCCTGTTTTTCTTCAAGAAAGTATGAAGCTCCATTTTTCTCTTTTGCAACAGATTGTTTCAGACAACTGGGTACTGAAAATCCTTCATCAAGAGCACAGATGACAGTGGGAGGAAATTCCTTATTTCCAGGAAGCCATTCCTCTTCCCCCAGATCAGACTCTTTAGTCTCATCTTGTTCTTTTTCACAACGTTATTCATCCAGACTTCTAATATTTCTTACTTTTTGTGTGTCTGGGTTAGATTATTATTTCTCTGTCTTACCCTTTGTACTATCCACTGCACTAAGAGTGTTCACAATGTCTCTAGCTCCAGTTACGGCTGATGAAGGCAACAGGGTATCCACATTTTTCCATGTTTAGATGACTTGTTTATCTTTGCAGGTCTTTTTCAAAATGTCAGGAATCTCTCTCTCTTGGGTAAGAGATCTCTTACACAAGCTGGGATTCCAAGAGAATATTCAAAAGTCTTTCTTGACTCCCGCACACAGAATTGTGTTCCTGAGATGCCAACTAGACACTTCAGTTCAAAGAGCTTTTCTTCCACAGGGAAAAATATGTCTGTATTTAGATCTGCTAGTAAGGATGTTCTTTGTGCTTCACTGTTGATTTTTTGGGTTATCTGCTTGCAGTAGCCCTCAATTGGCCTGATTAACAAAGTCTTGGATCCTGCGCCAGTTGCTGTCCCTTCTTCCATGACATCAGGTCATCAGGGGTATAAAACATGCAGCTGATGCCATTACAACAGTCTTTCTTGCCGTGCGGTGCCCGAAGCAGAAGCAGTTTGCAAGTGCCAGTTGGCCGACTCCTGAAATTTTAGTTTTCAAGGTTCAGAACCAAAGTCTTCAATTAAAGCTAAGTACCACGTTGGGGAAACTTTTTCTTGCTCCTTACCGATGTCAGTAAAAGTTAATAATTGCATTACTTGTAGAAAGCAAATACCTCATAAAGATTTTCATTTGTACTATATTCCTTGCTGTCGGTTTTGTGATTTATTTAATCAGCGCACTATCCATCGTTGGTATATTTTCGCCTCTAAATATTTCGGTTCTCAGTTTAATTATCCAGAAATGTCGTTGGTTAGCCATCCGACTACCGGGATTCCAAAAAAAACGCAAGGATAAAGACAGAGACAGGCCGCTGAGGTCCAAAACTGCCGACGTTTCCAAGCCAGTTGCCAGTTCACCAGTACTCAGTGAGGTGCTTTTGCAGACCCTGATACCCACTACTTCTGATTCGCAGGCCTCTACTGAGACCCATTTGGAGTCTGGTATGCCGTGAGATGCTTCAACTATGGAACCG
Organism: Protopterus annectens; assembly: GCF_019279795.1. Taxonomy (NCBI): domain Eukaryota; kingdom Metazoa; phylum Chordata; order Ceratodontiformes; family Protopteridae; genus Protopterus; species Protopterus annectens. The sequence continues at coordinate 1,302,953,731 of NC_056735.1, forward strand.
GTGGATGTCTCTACCTTGGATGGGTCCGGAGCCACTGTGCAGGCACTGGCTTCTGAGGGTGTATTCAGGCCTATGGACTTGCATATTAAACCGATGCCTCCTTCTTCTTTTAGGCCTAAATCTCGAGCCATGCCTAAAAAAACGATGCCCAGGCCGCATGCTCAGGCCTCTATGCCTAAAAAACAAATGATAAGAATGGCTGAAGATCTTATAACTTTAATCAGGGGAATTCAGCCTCCCCCTTCTAAGAGACCTAGGACTGAAGTTGTTTATTAATCTTCTGACAAGGATTCTGATTTTTCTGATTCTTCTGATGACCAGGATTTACCCTTATCTATCTATGAGGATTCTGATGCAAAGGACTCTATTCCCTCTACTTCCCCTCCAGAGGATTTTGCTTTTGGTGAAACCTTACATACTCTAAGGGAGCATTTCCACTGGGAAAGCCAGGATTTTTTTGATTCAAAAAAGAAGCTTAGGGATTTCTTACTCCTGCCTCAGCATAGGCCTTTAGCTATTCCTCCTGTACTAGACATTGTTGATGATCCTTTTTCTGAATCTAGTTTGACCCCTGATTCTCTGCCTCCTGCTCCCAGAAAACCTGACAGATATTACAGGGTTCCTGATTCCCACAAGTTCCTTTTTAAAAATCCTATTGCAGATCCAGAGAATATTTCACTGGGACTGAAGGGCATTAAGGCTTCTACTGCTAAAAATCCTACCCCTTCTGATAGAGACTCCAGGGCGCTGGATAGATGGGTTAAGAAGGTTTACACTTCTGCAACCTTGGCCATTAGGGGTTTAAACTGCCAGGTTCATATGTTAAAGTATCAACAACATGTTATTGGATTGCTTAAACAATTAGTCTTAACAACAGATGAATCGCAATATGCATGGGGAGTCCACCTGGCAAGGAAGTGCATTCAGGGCAAATGGAACCCAAGTCAAATGCACCTGTATATCAATCAAAAAGAAATGTTAGCTGTACAGAATGCTCTGACAGCCTTCAAGGACCACATTCTGTGAGGACAATTAATGATAAAGATGGAAAACACCACTGTTATGTCATGTGGTACATAAACCCCCTCTGCAGACTAGCCATGGCATTGTGGAACACAGCCTGGAGCTATCAAGTACATTTACAAGCTCAATTCCTGCCAGAAAAACTAAATACACTGGCAGACGAACTAAGCAGAAACCTCATGGACCCACACGAGGGGAAACTGGAACCAAGGATTTTCAACATGTTGACAAGCAAATGGGGGGACCCAGATAGACCTGTTTGCCTTCCCCCAAAACCATCAGTTGGACAAATTCTGCAGAAGGACTCCGCACAAACAAGCTTGGAAAGTGGATGCTCTGTCCTTCAGCTGGAAAAACCTATCAGTTTATGCCTTTCCTCCTCTGCTCTCCAAAGTACTACTAAAGATCAAACAAGACAAACCAAGGACGATTTTGATTGCACCAGACTGGCCATGCCAACACTGGTACGCCCTCTTGCGCAGTGTGTCACTGTGGGCCCCATGGCACCTGCCTCAGACTCCTACTCTATTGTCTCAGCAGGAGAACCAAATTCTGCACCTCAACTTCAAACACTGAATCTAGCAGCCTGGTTAATTACATAATTTCTCCTTTACCATCCCTCAGTAAACCAGTGATGGATATCATTTTAGAGGCAAGGAGGCCTAGTACCAGAAAGTCTTACTCTGAAAAATGGAAAAGATTCTGTGCCTGGAACTAAGCTCAAGGGATGAGCACAACAGTGCCCAATTTACCTCAGATTTTACAATATTTAACTGAGATGCTTTATAATGACCTGTCTTTCTCCTCCATCAAAGTTCATGCCTCAGCCATCTCAGCTCATTATAATACAGAACCACCCCTCTTCTCTCATCCACTGCTTAAGCAGTTCCTCAGAGTGGCCAAAACTCTACGACCACCCAGGAGAGCTTCAACTTAAGCCTGGGACCTCAACTTTGTATTGGAAAAGCACACCCTTCCTCCTTTCGAACCAGCTGCCACTGCAGACTTAAAATTCCTTTCTTGGAAAACAGCTTTCCTTTTAGCAATCACTTCAGCAAAAAGGGTATCTGAATTACAGGCCCTCATGGCAGTGGAGCCTTTCATCATCTTTCATGCGGACAGGGTGTCCCTCAGGAGCAATCCCTCCTTCATGCCCAAGGTGGTATCCAGTGTAGCCCTTAATAAGTCCATACATTTGCCAACCTACTTTCCTAATCCACAGAGCAAAGAGGAATGGATGCTGCACTCCTTAGACATGCACAGACAACTTAGATTCTACTTGGACAGAACTAAACCTCAAAGGAAATCTGATCAACTGCTGGTGGCATTTGCTGCAGGGCAGAGGGGAAGGCTATTTCAAAGCAAACCATTTCCAAATGGATAGGCCACTGCATTCATTTCAGCTACAAACACCATGGAAAACCTATCCCACAGGGGATCAGACCCCACTCTACCAGGGCTGCATCTACATCTACAGCCTTTGTCAGAGGCATCCCTACCAGGGGCATCCTAGAAGCTGCTACCTGGAGTTCTGTACATACTTTCACCAAGCATTACCATCTGCCAATTTTCTCTAAATCCAGAGCTGGCTTTGCCACTGCAGACTTGCAGGGCCTTTTAGCTGGTCCTAATTCTATTTAAATTCCTCCTCAAATCCTTAGCTTTGGAAATCTACCCAAAAGTGATGACTGCAACAGTGAAACACGAAGAACATAGTATAGTTGTGTACACTTACCATAAATGTAGATTTTTGAGTGTATTCACTGTTGCAGTCCTGGTTACCCTCCCTCCAGCCCCCTTCTTTTTTTGGATATACCTCTACTTTCCTTTGCTAGCTTCAAAAGCTTTTTGGTGTATTTGCTTTTTTGTTGGAGCTATAATCTTGTATATTTATAGATTTAATTGCTTCCCATTAAGGGGGCACCTGACATCTGGGGCAAGAAAAACTGATGTAATGGCATTGGCTGCATGTTTTATACCCCTGATGACCTGACATCATGGAAGGAGGGACAGCAACCAACGCAGGACCCAAGACTTTGTTAATCAGGCCGACTGAGGGCTACTGCAAGCAGATAACCCAAAAGTAATGACTGCAACAGTGAATATACTCGAACACCTACATTTATGGGAAGTGTACACAACTGTACTTTTTCCACTCAGACTATGGTCAGTGCGAGGGAATACCTCTGGATTTTGAGTCTCATGGCATCTATGGTTCTCATGACACCCCTTGCAAGACTCTACATGAGAAAGATACAGTGGTATCTGAACTCTCTTTGGCCCCATCATCAATACCCTTTATCTTTTCAAATCCCATTGCTGGGGTTTGTCAGAAAAATAGATCCTTTGGTGAAAACAACATATATCCTTGAATTCAGGTTCCCCCTCCCCCCTTTCTCCCTCTCTGCTTCAAAGCAGTCAGTTACCACAGATTTTGGACTTTGCTAGGGGGAGCAGTTTCAGGACGGATAAAAATGCTTGGAGAATGGGAGACTAAAGACACACACACAGACACACACACACACACACACACACACACACACACACACATATATATATTCACTTCAGAAGCTCGAAATACTGAAATCTCGAATTTCAGTATCTCGAGCCAAAGAAGTGAAATCCACAAAACTTCTTCTTTTTCTTTCGGCTTATCCCGGTTAGGGGTCACCACAGCGGATCACCTATCCACTCATGATTGGCACTGGAGTTTTATGGTGCCAAGCTGCCAGCCTGGCACCCAACCTTCCACAGAAGGCACACACATGCATGCACTCATGCCTAGGGCCAATTTAGAGTGTCCAATCCACCTACAGCATGTCTTTGGGATATGGGAGGAAACCAGAGCATCCAGAGGAAACCCACGTGAACACAGGGAGGACATGCAGACTCTGCACAGAAGGCACCCCAGCCAAGGATCGAACCGGAGAACCTCTTGCTGTGAGGTGGCAACGCTAACTGCTGCACCACCATGGCCGCCCTTAAGTGGAATAGAAAACTAAAAACCGCGAAATTCAAAACCTTGAATAACGGAAGTTTTGAATTTCGTGGTTTTACTACACACACACACACACACACACACACACACACACACACACACACACACACACACACACACACACACACACACACAAACACACAGAATCACTCTATTACATGAAAGGAAGGGGGCAAGCCCCCCTGCACCTCCCATGTGGGGGGCTGTGCTCCCCACACCCCCCACTTAAATATTCTCACTCTGAGGTCACACTACATACAAACACACAAAACACCACACAAGCTACTTTCTGTTCGCAAACGCACATCACAGCAACAAAACACACTGACAAACACCACAGCCCCTACCCAAACCCCTTAGCACACACACACTTACCTGAATACATAACCATAGCAGAACTTTAGAAGCGTGAAATTCAAAACCTCCGGTATTCGTGGTTTTGACTTTCATGCTTCTAAACTTTCGCTATTATGTGGATTCGGCTTCTTGGGCTCGAAATACTGAAATTCGAGATTTCAGTATTTCGAGCTTCTGAACGGAACCCATTTACCCATTTATATATATATATATATGTGTGTGTGTGTGTGTGTGTGTATATATACTAAGGAGAAGTTTGCTGTGATAAAGCTACTTGACTCTCTGAATCATCTTTGTTTCCCGGGACCTCTACAAGTCGTTTCAGACAATACCATAATCATGTGGTACATCAACAAACAAAGGGGAGCCAGGTCCTACCCCCTTTGAAAACTAGTCATGTTAGCTTGTTCATAGGTAGGTTTATAGGTAGGTACTTGGCTATCGGCCCTGGGGCCCATACAAGCCCAGCCAAAAAGGTACCCTGGCGTTTGCCACCCAAGAAAATTATTTTCCTATGCCACTGTCGAGCAGAGCCACAGAAGTGATCCCTGAGGTGAATTTCCTATTTCCCATCCAATCATCAAGATTTTTCTTGAAGAGTGCTAATGAGGAGCTTTGTTTGATATAGATAGGTAGTTTATTCCAGAGTATGGGAAGTCTCTGGGACAGGAATCTATCCCTCCGGCATGTTCTGTTTATTGTGGTGACAAGGTTTAGGTCCCTAGAGCATGTAGCTCAGAGGGATTGGGATTTCTTTAAGTAGAGCATGTCCAACAGCTCTGGGTTTGACATAGCTTTGTATGTTAGGCAGAGATCACCTCTGAGTAGGCGATATGTGACGGAGTAAAGCTGGAGTTTTTTGAGACGGCCTGTGTAGGGCATCTGTTTGAGGCCAGTAATCCTCTTTGTGAGGTATTTCTGTGGCCTTTCCAGTTGTTGTAGATGTCTTGTGAGGTACATTCCAAAAGGGGCGTTGTACTCTATAATGGGTCTAATGAGTGATGAGTAGAGGGGAACAATGACCTCTTTTTTTCTGGATGAGAAACCTTTTGTAATGAGGTGTGCCACGTAGAAGGACTTCCTGACTGATTATCAAAGGAGAGACTACTGTCCACCTGTGTCCCAAGGTCTCTAATCACATTTCAGTGTTAAGAATACTACCGCCTATGTTGTAGTTCATGGGTACAGAGTTTTTATCAAAGGAGATGACAATGCACTTTTTGGCATTGAGCTTGAGGCCATGGCTTTGACTCCAGGCATCTGTCTCAGTGAGGCCCTTTTGTAGGATGTCCACATCGTTAGGAGTTTCGATTATGGCTCTTAGTTTGCAGTCATCTGCGAACTTCATTAGCCAAAGACCTTCTGTGTTAGCCTGTACTTCAGAGAAGTAGATACCAAACAGGAGAGGACCCAGGACTGAACCCTGTGGTACTCTACTTGTCACTGGTCTGAAGTCGGATTTGGAGTTTGCTACTTTCACAGTGTGGGTTCTGTCATTGAGCCAGTTGGTAACCCATCTTGTGACATAGGGATTTATACCTAGTTTAGTGAGTTTATCTATAATTCCAGAGTGGGGGATGGTGTTGAAAGCCTTAGCAAGATCTAGATAGGCTGTATGAACCACCTTACCCTTGTCTACGGCTTTGGTGACTGCTTCAATGAAGTCTATCAGGTTTAGGAGACATGATCTGCCTTTTACAAACCCGAACTGGGTGGGGTCCAGAGTTTGGAGATTACCAATGTCTTTGTTTATAAGTTCCATGATGATACATTCCATGGCCTTGCAGACCAGGCTCGTTAGGCTAATGGGGCGGTAGTTTCCCGGGGTCCATGGTGGCCCCCCCCCCTTGTGGAGTGGGATAACCGTCGCTGTGCGCCATTCAGCATGCACAAAGCCTGAGGTGAGGCTATGATTGAACATGGTACTTAGGTGGGGTGCCAGTTTGTTCTGTAGTTCATGTAGAATGCAGCCTGGAATGTCGTGATATAGCTTCACAGAATAATCTCGCTCTACAGGCATCCTACATTCTGTCAGAGTAAAACTGTGTAGCAGACAAGCTGAGTGCGGACCCATGCAGACCCTCAGGAATGGAAACTAGATTGGGGGGGGGGTCTTCCAAGATATGATCCACCTGTAGGGAGTTCCTCAAGTAGACCTCTGCATCCTCTTTGAACAATCAACTGGCAGGTTTCTGTTCCAGGAATCTATGCAAGAAGGCCTGCAAAACAGATTCCTTTTCTTTTCTTTGGACAGGAATGTTCCTGTATGGTTTCTACCCTTTCCACTAATATCCAGGGGTACTTCTGAAGATTCAGAAGGAATCCCCCAAGATCACTGTGGTGACTCCCTTCTGCCCCATGCAATTGTGGTTTCTCTTCTTTTGGAAATGGCCAAGGGAAATTACCACAAGCTTCCTCACAGACGTTATCTACTCACACAAGAACAGAGGTGGTTGATAAACTCTTGACATCAGTCATCTTCAGTTGACTGCCTGGATGATAGGGTCTTAATTCCTTTCAAACACCTACTAATTGAGGCACAAAAGCCTGGTACTAGCAAATGGAAAGGGTTTTCTAGTTGGTGCAAATAACATAAGCAGCACCCATTCATGGCTAGTTTTTCTCTAGTTTTGCAATATTTGTGTGAATTAATATCATATGACCTTTCTTATTCTTCTTTATCAGCCGTTTCAGCATATCTGTCCATGGATCCTCCTCTTTCAAGGTAGCCTCATGTCAAAATATTCTTGAAAGAAGCTTTGCTTAAGAGACCTCCAAGTAAACTGATGGACCATCCTTGGGATCTTAATTTTATGTTAGAGAAACTAATACTTGCTCCATTTCAACCTGCTAATGTGCCTGACTTGAGGTTCTTAACATGGAAAACCATTTTACAGGTTACTTTGACCACTGCAAGAAGGGTATCTGAGTTGGAGGCTCTTTTGGTGAGTCAGCTCTATCTCATTTTCCATAGCGAAAGGGTATCTTTCAGAACACTTGCTGCATTCCAACCAGCTAATGTACCTGACTTGAGGTTCTTAACATGGAAAACAGTTTTACGGATTATTTTGACCACTGAAGAGGAGTATCTGAGCTGGAAGCTATTTCGTTGAGTCATCTCTATCTCATGTTCCATATCAACAGGGTTTCCTTGAGAACTAATCCTTCTTTAATGCCTAAAGTGATATCCAAGTTTACTTTAAGACAATTTATCCATCTCCCTGTTTTCTTTCCTGAACCTAAAAATGATGGAGAAAGAATACTCCATACCTTGGATGTTCACAGACAACCTGAGTACTATCCTGACACAAATAAATATTTCAGATCTTCAGATCATTTGTTATTTTCTTGTGAAAGTAAGAAGAAGGGACAACATGTTTCAAAACAGACTATTTCCAAATGGTTGTCTAAGGCTATTACCTTTTGTTATACTCACCATAATAAATCTATTCCAGGCAGGGTCAAGGCCTAGTCTACCAGGGCCTTGGCTTCATCTATGTCATTTTGGAAAGGGTTGGATTCTAGAGATATTTTAGAAGCTGCTACCTGGTCCACTGCACATGCTTTGACAAAGCATTATAAGAATTGTAAGCTTGTTATTCCTTCTATGGTCCAGATCAAGCTTTCCTTGGACCATTTTCCAGGTGCTCTGGATTCTTCTCTTTCCGCCTCCCAAATGTTGTTAGCTGTGGCATTCTACCTATATAGCTAAGGCTACTGCAACAGTGATCAATATAATGAATATAGTACAGTTGTGTAAACTGAACTTACCATAGTCGTCAATATTCAAATGATCACTGCTGTAGTTGCTGCTCCCTCCATTCTCCTTGCTTTTTTTGTGTGTTATTTTATGCCAGGGTATGGACATTTATTTTATTTTATTTATTTATTCTTTCCTAGCATTATCATTTCAGAGCTCAGCCTCCCTATCTTTGCTGGCAGGAAAGCTCTGAAGGGCTTTGCGCCATACCTCTCAACCTGGAAACATCAAAAATCAGGACAAAGGCCCATGAAAATAGGTACAAATCTGTACACTAATTAACATAAAATTTGCATGCATAACTGTGTAACCCCACCTACTCCGATGGAATTATGGGATACCAACTTTCAAATGCAAACTGAAGAATAACCAAAATATGGCCCCAGCACTATCTCTGCAAAAGTAAAAGTCATCTAAATATAACACATTACAGAGATCTGTAACTAATAAAGAGGTTGCTGCTAGCAAACAACTTTATTTGTAGATGAAACAATGAAATATAAAGTGCCTGTTGTTGCCCTTGAAGAATAAATTGCCTATATTACATAAAAAAAAAAAAGCTAGTATTGTAATAGGGAATGGATGGCAAACTGATAACAGTTTCATAGTTGCTAAGTATCTCTGCCAAAAAGGACACTCAGGACTGCAGTATTTTTTTACCCCCTATGACACAGTACAGTATCAGCAATCCATCTACATATTGTGGGAGTAGAACCCATAGCATTCTGCATCAAAAGCAAGTATTTTGCCTGTTGTGCTACTAACACAAACAGACTTGGTATAACTTAAGCAGCACTAAACTTTTCTCCCCCTGAAGGAGCTATGCAGCACATGAAATTTGGAAAAAGCCAACATTTATTGCAATGGGGGGGGGGGGCGGGGGGACACATTTTAAACATTGCTTGCATTTCCTGAAAGATAGGAAGACTGAAACTTAAATGGCTATCATTATTTAGTGAATTCAGTTCTCACTTCTTTCGGCTTTTTCCCGGTTAGGGGTCGCCACAGCATTGCTTGCATTTCCTGAAAGATAGGAAGACTGAAACTTAAATGGCTATCATTATTTAGTGAATTCAGTTCTCACTTCTTTCGGCTTTTTCCCGGTTAGGGGTCGCCACAGCGGATCATCTGTCCGCTCATGATTGGCAAATGGAGTTTTACTGTGTTGAGTTGCCAGCCTGGCGCCCAACCTTCCACAGAAGGCACACACACACTCACACCTAGGGCCAATTTAGAGTGTCCAGTCTACCTACTGCATGTCTTTGTGATGTGTGAGGAAACCGGAGCACCTGGAGGAAACCCACACGACCACAGGGAGGACATGCAGACTCCACACAGAAGGCACCCCAGCCGAGAATCGAACCGGAGAACCTCTTGCTGTGAGGCGGCAACGCTAACCGCTGCATCACCGTGGCCACCCTGAATTCAGTTCTCACTGATTTGCCAAAAAACACACGTTTTAAGAAGAACAGACTAAAAGTATGAGCTGCCATTAAAGACTGAAAGTAACAGTAAAACACAATACTTCTGCAAATTAAACACAGAAAACTGCTGTTAAAGACTGAAAGTATTAGTAACACAGTTTGATAATTCAAGTACAAAGCTTATGCAAGTCTGCCATTAAATAACACAGATAGCTGCCATAATGTGAAGCCTGCATGCCCTTAAAGGCTGAAAGTAATACAACTGAAAAGTCACACACCTCCTTTAAGTACAAAGCTTCTGTTAGCGTCATTAATTAACACACAGAAAACAGCCGTTATGTGAAGCCTGCATGTCATTAGTTTGAAAAGTCACACACCTCCTTAAAGTACAGACAGAGCTTCTGCAAGTCTGCCATTAAATAATACACAAAGAAAGTTGCCGCTATGTGAAGCTACAATGCCTGCATGCCATTTAAGACTGAAAACTGCCTAAGTAACATAGCCGTTTGAAAAGTCTCACACACACACACACACACACACACACACACACACACACACACACACACACACACACACACACCTCTGCCATTAAGTTAAAAAGCTTCTGCAAGTTCACACACACACCTCTGCCACAAGTAAAAAGGCAAGTCTGTAATTAAGCAAAAAGCTTCTGCAAGCTGCCTAAGTAAATGGAAAGCTGTGCTGTTATGTGACGATTTAAATCTGTGATGCCTACATGCATGTCGTTAAAGACTGAAAGCTGCCAAAGTAACATAGCCATTTGAAAAGACACGCACACACACCTACTTCTCAGTAATGCTAATCACTCTGCAGCTAAAACGGCGCATTAGGCATTAAATCTGCAGCAGGACTTGAGAACGGCATTAAATCTGCTTCAAAAGTGAAAAGTATTCAAACAGGCAACTTCATATTCAATTAAATCTGCCCAGACAAGTATTTCATATTCAAACAGACACACGCGAGTATTCAGGCAACTCCATGACTTGCGTGATGGTGTTAAATCTGCGGCATTGCTTGAAAACGGCTCCATACTCAGTTAAATCTGCCCAGACGAGTATTCCATATTCAAACAGACGCGCGCGAGTATTCAGGCAACTCCATGAGTTACAAAATGGGTCACGTACGTCTGAGCTTAATTCTGACAGGCTGACGGAGTACGTGATGACGTCAGCTCCGAAAGCGTGGAATCTAAAAAAATATCTTAAAAAATCGGAAATGAAGGGGTGCCACTCGGGAATCGTGGCACCCTTCATTGGGACCCCAAAACTCAGTAAAAAACGAGTAATTCGGGATGGTTGAGAGGTCTGCTTTGCACCCAAACTTGTCTTGTAGTCAGCTCAGCTCAAGCTGCTTACCATTTTTGGTGCACATGTCCTGAAGCTTTGGAAGCTGGCCAGCTGTTATATCCTTGGCAGGATATAACTGATATAGCTAAGGCTACTGCAGCAGTGATTATTCAATATCTACTGTTATGGTAAGTTCAACAAAATAACCTATTGATTTGTACCGAGTTTTAGTTTTAGCAACAGCATTATGATACATATTTCCTTTTACTACATATAGTCTGTAATTACACTTTATGCTTGTAAGTTTCCTGTTACTAACTTGTACATCTTTATTAAAATACTATCTTAAATTCTTACTTCTCTTATTAGTAGATACTGGTCCAGCACCTGTCACTGTTCATACATCTGGATAAGCATTGCAATATGCAGATTACTTAGCATAATCTCTTGTATGGTTTTAGAATTTTCCAAAGGTGTCAACCACATTGATACAGTGCTGTTTCATTCCCTTTCATTTTCTCATATCACCATCTTGTGGTGAAATAGCATCATTGCAATCATTATTTGTCATTCTAGCTATAAATGGATCTACAATATTGGAAGAGTAATTTTGTACCCAAAAAAAAAAAAACCTCATCTTTCGTCTTTATCTGTAGTAGTTCTAAGAATTCTATACACTTATCCTGTAACAATTTTGGACTTTAAATAACTTGGGCGCATATTATTATAGTGTACAACAGCACTAATTATTTTAATACTTTAGTAACAATATTTTTGATGCCAAATCTTTATGATTATATAAATCTTAAAAAACACTGTAGCTGTAAATGTTAAGAAGCTAAGATAATTATTTAACATACTAAGGCACCTAATCAACTCCTCTTTAAATCCATCACACAGAAAGTTTATGTCAAAAAAAACATTTCAGGAATTCCAAAAAAGTTACCCCTTAGGATGTTCAGACTGAAAATGTGGTACAAATCATTTCTAGATGAAGTAATTTTAGCTGTCCTAAATTCAAATGCTGATATGCTGTGCTCAGAATCTTTTCAGCAATGATATCATGGTTATTTGCTTATTGACTTGCAACATGATTTTTAGCCTAGTTACATAATAACTGACATTCGTAATTACCTACTCATGATCCTTCACCTCCTTTCATATAACTTACATGTATCATATTATACAGCTTTGTTAATGCTTCTCATTCTCCTCAGCTCAAATTATGAAACTTAATCCAAGGTTCCTATATAAAAGTTTCCTGAAATCTTCAATATGTATTGATTCAAAGACACCTAATGTTGACGGCAATGGAAGATTAAAACAACTAAGCTTGGGATTCAGGAAGGCTTAGTGTGATGTGAAAGCTTTATTTTGGAAGGGTGCCAATTCTGAGACTACTTTACAGCTGAGGCTTTCCCCTAGTTGAGGCCTTATTGCAGAGAACAATCAAGCTGAAGAAGATGCATGCTAATTTGATAGTCTGGGGCAAGTGACTAATGCTAAAACGTGAACAATGCTATAACAACGTTGCTAAATTTGCACCAAATACCCCTTTCATAACTCACCACTACATAGCACTGAAAAGCCTAACCTGGTTAGATTTGCCTCATCAACTAATTTATGCATAGCTCTTACCATCTATAAAATTATTCAGCATTCATCTGCCTGTCCAGCACTAAAAACATTCTACAGAACTATATTCCATTCACTCATTGTGATCTAGTCACCCAAAACTCCTGTATGTCTACAAATCTATCAAATCTGCTGGGCATTGTCTGTATTCATACGAGGTTGCTAAGGCCTGGAACTCCTTATCTGTGTCCATCAGGTCAATACCCTCCCTCTCCTCTTTCAAAACCACTCTGAAAGACTTCCTAGTTAAAATATGGCTTTGTTCTTGCTCATAACTAGGAAAACTAGTAAAAACTATATCCCTAAATGTGAACAAGTACCATTTCATTTCTTATACCTCCTTAATCTCCCTTCTTCATTTACCACCTGGCTTCTATCAAATTCTCTTCCCTGACTTTTTCTCTAAATATACTATAAGCCTGTTTTTCCCTTACATTATATTGCAATTCCACTCTAACTTCTCCCACTCCATCTACTCTCTACCTCTCTTCCACCCTACAAACTACCTTTGATTACAGCAAGCTCTGATACTTTCATGCCTATCCACTTATTATACGGCAGTAACTTCATATTGTAAAAATTGTTAATATCTGCTATGACTTTGTGGATGGAACAGATGCTAGTTATCTACTGAATGTACTATGTTCTTCATCTGTAACTGTATTTGTAATATTTTAATTGCTAGGATTCTTCACCTGTAACTATGTCTGTAATATTTTAATTTGTGTAGCTTTTATCCCTGGGCCTTCGCTGAAAATGGACCTGCGGCCAGTCGGACTTTCCCGGTCAACAAATGTAAATAAATAAATAAATAATTAGACTACCTTACCTTTAATGTCTCTACAATCTGTCAACAATTTCTCTAAATATTAAAAATGATTGCCATAAAACTTGTATAGATTCCTAACCAATGCTTTCATACTACAGTGGTTATAAAAAGTTTACACACCCCTGTTAAAATGCCAGGTTTTTGTGATATAAAAAATGAGACCACAATAAATCATTTCAAAACGTTTCCCACCTTTAATGTGACCTATAACCTGCACAATTCAACTGAAAAACACAAATCTGTTAGGGGAAAAAATTATAAAAAATAAAAAACATACAATACGCTGGTTGCATAAGTATGAACACCCTTAAACTAATACTTTGTTGTGTGTGCACACCCTTAAACTAATACTTTGTTGAAGCACCTTTTGATTTAATTAAGACAGTCAGTCTTCTTGGGTACACACCTGCCATCAATTAAAGAGACTCTGATTAACCCCAAATAAAGTTCAGCTGTCCTAGTAGGATTTTCCTGACATTTACTCAGTTGCCTACTACAGCAAAAGTCATGGTTCACAGAGAGCTTACAAATCATCAAAGGCATCTAATTGTTGAAAGGTATCAGTCAGGAAAAGGGTACAAAAAATGTCCTCAGTATTGGCTGTACCATGGAACACAGGGAAGACAGTCATCAAAAAGTGGAGAAAATATGGGACAGCAGTGACTTTGCAAAGAACTGGACATCCCTCCAAAATTGATGAAAATACAAGACAAAAACTGGTCAGAGAGGCTGCCAAGAGACCTACAGCAGTGCTGAAGGAGCTGCAGGAATTTCTGGTAAGCACTGGTTGTGTATTACATGTGACAAAAATCTCCCGTATTCTCCATATGTCTCAGCTATGGGGTAGGGTTGCAAGACGGAAGCCATTTCTTACACAGAAAAACATCCAGGCCCAGTTAAAATTCACAAAACAATACATCAAGTCTCCCAGAAGCATGTGGGAAAATGTGCTATGGTCTCATGAGACCAAGGTTGAACTTTTTGTCCACAATTCCAAAAGGAATGTTTGGCGCAAAAAAAAGCACTTTGCATCACCAAAAGAACACCATCCCCACGGTGAAGCATGGTGGTGGCAGTATCATGCTTTGGGTTGCTTTACTTCGGCTGGAACTGGGGCTTTAGTCAAGGTGAATGGAATTATGAACAGTTCCAAATACCTGTCACTTTTGACCCAAAACCTTCAGGCATCTGCTAGAAAGCTGAAGATGAAGAGGAATTTCACATTTCAATGTGACAATGACCCCAAGCATACATCCAAATCAACAAAAGAATGGCTTCACCAGAAGAACATTAAAGTTTTGGAATGGCCCAGCCAGAACATAGACCTAAATCCAATAGAAAATCTGTGGGGTGATCTGAACAGGGCTGACAGATTTGGAGTTCTTTGCAAGAAAGAGTGGGCAGTATTGTCAAATCAAGATGTGCCATTCTGATAGACTCCTACCCAAGAAGACTGAATGCTGTAATTAAATCAAAAAGTGCTTCAACAAAGTATTAGTTTAAGGGTGTGCACACTTATGCAACCAGCTTATTGTACGTTTTTTATTTTTTATATTTTTTCCCCTAACAGATTTGTTTGTTTTTCGGTTGAATTGTACAGGTTATAGGTCACATTAAAAGTGGGAAAAGTTTTGAAATGATTTATTGTGGTCTCATTTTTTTATATCACAAAAACCTGGCATTTTAACAGGAGTGTGTAAACTTTTTATATCCACTGTATATACCAGCACATACACAAAAAACACAGAGATACAGACGTAATCAATTTCTCTTGCATCATGTTAGCAATGCAGTACTAACGCTTTCTGCTGTAGAACAATAACTACATAAGGTCATCACCATGCATGGGTGGACTGCTGTAACATCAGCTCAGCCCATTGCAGCCTGAAACATGGCAGAACTCTATAGTTTTCTTTTTTAACATTAGTGATAGATTTGAAGCTCCATTAAATACAAATGAACACTGATATTCATGAATACTAGAGAACGCACAATGCAGTTCAGTGCATTTATATGTAATTTTCCCATCTCAACTCTATTATGTTCACATGTGAACTGATGTGCATAGCATTTTGCAGTGCTGTGTAACTTATGCACCTCATACTGATCACAGACTGTACATCAGGACAACATAGCATATATAATTTGCTATGCTGTCTCCCATTTGTAGAGTTTTGGCCTCATCCCAGAGCTTGTCATATGCTAGTAAACTGTGGAGCATACACGCTGCCATGATGTATGCCTTGCTTACAGTCTAAACTCCATATCGTGCTACACTGTACATAGGGCACACCATGTCAACCTGCTATAAAGTGCTGTGTGCATGTATTAAGGTACACAGTACTGTCATGCTGTGTCCCGTGTACTAGAAAGTCACCAGCATTGTGTTTATGCATTATGATGTGCAGATGTTCTCTGTGCTCTCTGCATGTGTGTATATACTTATATGCGGTACATACTGTATTCTTGATTAAATTTATTCTTGTATTCTGTAAATGAATTTCAATCTGTTATTAATTTATCTGTTGTGGGGATTTTCTCCCCTTATATAAAATTAATCAGCTACTATAAAATGTTTTTATGTGAATTTTTGTGGAGCTTTTTTCCCAAACTTATTTTAAAATATTTAATCTGTTGATGGGCTTTTCTCCCCTTTTATATAATTATGTATCAACTATTGTTTAAATGTTTTTGAACATGGTATGGAGCTTTTCTTCCTGAGTCTCTGCTGAAAATTTGACATTGGCTCAGTCAGATTTTCCCATTTATGAAAGGACAAACAAAATAAAAAGTAAATAAAAATAAATGCACCTTTGGCTATTAGGAAAGCTAATATTATGCCATCTTTATAATGGCTGTGAATATTTTGAGCCCACACTTAGCTCTGCTATGTAGAAAAAAATATTCCTATTCTTTGGAGTATCCTCTCTTAGCTGAAGAATGCTGTTAAATACTAATATAATTTATTTTATGTAATATGCCATATCGGTCCTGTAAAATATGCTTTTACTTAAATTTAATTTCATTTAGAGCATGAAGACTTTTAAAAGCATACCTTTTGGATTCATAGTTATTCCTGTTGTCAATACGCCCAGTTGTTCTCATGATGAAAGACATTTTCCCTAGCAGCAGCTGGTTTTCTCTTTCAATGACTGAAAGTCGCTCCTCTTCAAGCTGCGTTAAGAAAAAAAAAGTAACACTGTTGTTTTTTCGAAGTAATAGTTTGTTGTTCAAAGTTATCATGTAGATATCTCAGTACGGCTGAGCCCTGATAAGTTTTCTTGCAAAATTTGCTCCACTAAAGACCCCACTATATTTTGTTTAATGTAAACTGAAATGTAGTTGAAGATAAATTGTAGTATCCTATTACATGTTTGCTAGATTGTTTTATAACGAATCAGCCACATAAGGGTCCCTGAAATATGTAAGAGAACATGGACTTAATCTTGAAGAGGTTTGCAAAGTTAAATAAAAAGTGTGTTCTACATTTTTTTTTAAAAATAAAAAAATAAAAAATAAAAGTCAGCTTAGCTCTGTGAATATTAATGCGCCTGTGGATTTTCCATACTCTGCAGTGGCCCTATGGTTTCGTCTTCTGACCCAGTCTTAGTTAGGAATGTTGATTTAGACTACATTTTTGTTTCAAAAACTAAACAAATAAGGACAAATTTCTTGAAGGCTGGTATATAAAAGTCATGAACACAATGTAATAGTTATGGGGTAGTTCACAACCAACTACGGAAGGATCACTCTAGGCTTTTAGTGCAATACCAGGATACCCTTCTTGTTAGGCCAAAGCCTGTAATACATCTTCAGTGTAGCTATTTGCAAGATACATCTAGACAAATGTATGCTATGAAGTTGCAAACTGAATAAAAAGAATTTCATGTAGCAAAAAGACTTAATATGTATTTCTGCATTGCAATGTTGTAGCTGAATTGGAAAAGATTAAGCAACAACATTTGATTGGCTTTTTGTTTTACTCATACTATGGTTTTAAATGACAGATTAAAAAGTGGATTTATAAAACAAAAAAGGCAGATCTAATCTGTCTTTGCTAACTTTTTCTGTTTTTTGACATTGTATCTTGCCTGTTTGTAATATTTAAGCTTGTGTTTCATGTCATACCTGTAACTTCCAATAGCTATTTTCTCTGTTTCTGTCACTTTACTGTCAAATTCTCATTTGCACTTCTATTAAAATAGTAAGTTCTCTTGTCTCAGCTGCTTTGTATGCACTCTGATTTTTGACACTTTCCACATCTGAAAAATTTATCCCTGTATGCTTTTACTTCACCCCCCCCCCCCAAGCTGGAGCTACAGGTAGATTTGAAACATAGCTTGCCTGGGTTGTTTGTCTATTGATACATACAGAAACTGAAAAACAAATGCTTGTGACAGATGAGGATAGTTCCTAACACGTTGACTATAGTTACCTAGTTGTACCCATACTTCTGTGCCTCACTTAAAATATCATGTGTCTGTGCCATTCATTCTTATCATGTGTCTATGACATGAACTCTTATCGTGTGTTTATGGCATACATTTTTAGGTACTTACGTATTATCGCAACCAGATCGTGAAGAGGCACGACTTGTAATGTGTTCGCAAAACGGTGTGCGGTTACTTTACAAAGGGTGTGTAAACTGTTAACAAGTATTTGGTCAGATATTTTGTTTACATAGGAAGATGAATAATGCCACAATTCCTCTTCCCGGTGACTATCCCTTCCTGAGCTATACAGATGAGTGTTGCAACACAGTTGTCGGTAATGTTAACACGGATGAAACTCACCATATTCCCTACAATACTACTGGCCCACTTCAAAGCCCTGTAGATGGCGAGACCAGAATGTCTGTTTGTTACATTTGGGAGACATTTCTGGGAATCTTTTACAATATACAGCCCCTGTTGTTTATATTGTAACTAGGTGATCGGAATCAACAAGTTCAGATAAACAGTAATCTGTCTGTGAAGCAGGATAAAATGTAACGGGCCTTGCACAGGAGTTCTGCTGGGGCGAAAGGCTGCTTTCCCTGAGGAATCACTGGCCCATTACTCAGTATTGCTTCCAGGCACCTTGGCTCTTCATGATTACTGGCCATGAAAACTTAGACGGACTATTACTGTGTAACTTCCCTTTGCAAAGATTGCAAAGTGGAATGCATGATTTCTAATGCAGTGTACTACTGCAGAATTCAAAGACCCAGTGAGGCACATCACCCACAAGCAGAAAATTTGACCGTCTCTCATTTTCCTGGTACATACCCACTGTGACACAGCAGTACGTAGGTGTGTACACACCCCTTTTAAGGTTAAGATAAGTGTTTTCGGGAAAGCATAAGGAATTCTGCCAGTTCACATTCTGGTTGTGATAATATGTAAGTACCCATTTTTATTATGTGTTTATACCATGTATTCTTATCTTCTATCCATGTCATACATTTTTATTGTGTTTATACCATGTATTATTGTCATGTATCCATAGGTTCATAGGTTCATAGGTTTATACTAGGCTATCTGCCCTAAGGCATTTATAAGCCTAGCCCAAATTTTTGTGGCTTACGCCACCCCTTATATGAAAAAATACTGTGCCCATTAGTTTGTTGTGCCTCTGTCCAGCAGTGACACAGAGATGATTCCCAGGGTAAACCTACGATCTCCCATCCACAGGTCTAGATTTCTCTTGAACAGAGTCAGCGAGGTGCTCTGCCTCACATGGACCGGGATTTTATTCCACAGCATAGGGAGTCTCTGAGTGATAAATCTATCCCTCCAGCACGTCCTATTTATATCCGTGCTAAGGTTTAAGTCGCTTGCTCTAGTGGTTTTGGTGGATTTGGATTTTTGAGGTGGAGCATGTCCATTAATTCCGGGTTGGACATGGCCTTGTATGTCAGGCACATGTCACCTCTGAGCAGACGGTATGCGACTGAATAGAGCTGGAGTTTCTTCAATCTGGCAGCATATGACAGATTTTGAAGTCCCTTTATCCTTTTGGTGAGGAACTTTTGGGGTCTCTCCAATTGCTGCAGATGTCGGGTGAGATACATCCCGAATGGGGCATTGTACTCGATCATTGGTCTGATAAGTGAAGAGTACAGGGGAACAATGACCTCACTAGATCTGGATGTGAATCCTTCATGATCAGGTGGGCAATGTAGAAGGTCTTTCTAACCACTTTAGCAACGTGAGTGTCAAAAGAAAGGCCACTGTCAACCTGGGTCCCCAGGTCCCTGATAACCTCTTCTGTGCTTAGTGGATTGCCACCTATATGGTAGCTTGGGGTTACCTTGTTTTTCCCGAAGGGTATGACTATACATTTTTGGCGTTTAACTTCAGGCCATGGCTCTGGCACCAGCTATCTGTTTCCGTGAGTCCCTTCTGAAGGATATCCGTGTCCGATGCACTTTCCACTATGGCCCAGTTTGCAGTCGCCTGCAAACTTTGTCAGCCAAAGTCCTCCCATGTTGGCCTGTACTTCTGAGAAGTAGATGCCAAACAATAGGGGCCAAGGACCAAGCCCTGTGGGACACCACTTGTGACCGGCTTGGAGTCTGACACAGCGCCAGCAACTCTAACCCTGTGGGTTCTGTCCTTAAGCCAGTTTGCAACCCATCCTGTGACATATGGGTTTACATTTAAGCTGGTAAGTTTTTCTACAATACCCGAGTGGGGTATTGTGTCGAAAGCCTTTGCAAGGTCAAGGTAGGCTGTATGGACTGCCTTTCCCTCATCAATGGCCTTGGTGACTGTTTTGAAGAAGTCGACCAAGTTCAAAAGGCATGATCTTCCCTTGACAAAGCCAAACTGGGTCGGGTCCAATGTCTGCAAGTCCCCTATATCTTTGTTTATGAGCTCCATTATGATCCTCTCCATAGCTTTGCAGACTAGACTTGTTAAGCTTATGGGGCGGTAATTACCAGGGTCCGTAGAGGCGCCGCCTTTGTGGAGTGGGACCACAGTTGCCGTACGCCACTCCTTGGGCACGTATCCTGTGGTAAGGCTGAGATTAAACAGCTGCCTTATGTGTGGGTTTAATTCCTCATTTAGCTCGTGTAGCACACAGCCGGGGACACCATCCGGTCCCATTGATGCTGTGTTTTTAGCTTTAGAGAGAGCAGCTTTCACCTGCGCATTTGAGATGTCCGGGAGGCTACACTCGGCTGGGATAGTTATCTCTCCTTTAGGGGAGAGGGGTGAAGTTTGCACTGAACCTGTCTGCCAGTATGTTGGCAATGTCTGTGGGTTCAGTGATTTTTGTATCATTTTGGACTAATTCTGAGCATATCTGGGAGTTTCCACCCAGGTTCCTAACATAGCTGAAAAAGGCCTTATGATTGTCCTTTGAATCCATGGCAATTTTTCTCTCAAAATTGGCCTTAGTTGATTTTATGAGTGCTCGTATTTTTTACTAATAATGATCAGGGGTGACTTCCCTTTTATGGATTTTGTTCTATCATGTAATAGCTTTCTCCTCTTATTGTAAAGTTTGTTAATGGCTGGGGTCCACCAGACTGGACGTTTGCCCTTTGTGGAAAGAGTCTTGGTTTTATTTGGGATTGCCTGATCCATGCAGTCCTGGAGGTGTTCATAGAAGGCATTTGTAAGGGCTTCCGCAGCTTGGGTTGTGGTTTCCTCTGGCTCAGGGGCCTTGAAGGATACCACACCAGTCTTGAGTAGTGTGAAGTTTGCTTTAGAGAAGTTCTTCACTATGGTCTTTTTGATTGGGGTGGGGGGATGTGGATTTCCAGTGAGATTAGTTTATGATCAGATCTCACCAATGAGGGATATACTTCCGTTGTGGAGCATTTTGTCCCCATGTTTGTGACAATGAGATCTAGTATATTTTCTCCTCTTGTGGGAACAGTGACTAGCTGTTCCATGGCATTTGAATTTATGAACTCCAGGAACCGTTGGGCTAGAAAGTTAGGGCTTGAGTAATGTTCCCAGTCTATATTCGGGTAGTTGAAGTCACCCAATATGATGGTGTTTGGAGATACATTTATACCCTCCAGTGTCTTCAGGAAGGCTGTGTGGGTTTCCTGAGTTTGAGAGGGTGGCCTGTAGCATGCTACAATTTGTAGAGCAGTTTTGCCTATGGTTAGTTGCACCTGGATGGTTTCCAAGCTTATGCGTTGCCACCAACCTGGAGGTGTGGGTATCCTTTATGAATATGGATACACCCCCTCCTTTTGTGGTGTGGTCTGGGTTTTGGGGCCGGAACGCATGATATGAGGTAAAACCTAATAGTGCCGGGGTGCTCTCAGGAGCCTTGAACCAGGTTTCAGTTACAGCACAGACATCGATGTTCTCCATACTGAGAAGGGCCTCGAGTGTGTGCATTTTGAGATTTAGACTTCTGGCATTGAGCAACATTACCCTCAGTTTCTTCCCATTTTTGTTTTCTAGGGTGGTATGTTTAGAATTTGAGCCTTGCCTAAAAAAGGCACTATGGGGGTGGCAAGAGCCTTAGCTAATATCCGGAATCCCAGGGGTGACAGGTGCAAGCCGTCCCTTGCGAAGCAGTGTGGCTTGTCAAGCATGTCATCCCAGGCAGACAGACACTGGATCCCCTTTGAATGACACCAGACATTAAGCCAATTGTTAAAGCTGATCATCTTGTCTCTATATTGTGGCATCATTCTTGGTGAAGGAAGGATACTGCTCAGGGTTAGGGTCATACCTGCCTGGGCTACATAATCAGAGAGCTCCTCTATGTCTCTTTTCATGTAGTCCAGGGAGGTACGTCTCAGGTCGTTCACACCACCATGCCATGGATGCTTATCATATGTCTACACCTTACATTCTTATCATGTGTCTGTTCATGCATTCATATCATGTGTCTACACCATGCATCCTTATCATGTGTCTATGCCACACACTCTTATCATATATCAATGCCATGCATTATTTTCATGTCTGTGCCATGTATGTTTATCATGTGTTTATACTATGTATTCTTATATGTTTGTACCATGCATTTTTATTTTATGTCTAGATCATATGTTCTTTTCACGTGTCTCTGTCATTCATTCTTATTGTGCGTTTATAGTATGCATTCTTATCGTGTCTACACAATGCATTCTTATCATGTGTCTATGACATACATTCTTATCAAGTATCTACACCATGCATTCTTTTCATGTGTCTATGCTGTGCATGTTTATCATGTGTGTAGCATGCATTCTTATTATATGTCTACACCATGAATTCTTATCACATGTCTATGCTCTGCATTCTTTTCATATGTCTACACCATGCATTCTTTTCATGTGTCTACACCATGTATACTTGTCTATACCACAAATTCTTATCATGTGTCTACACCATGCATTCTTATCATGTGTCTGTACTATGCATTCTTACCATGTGTCTACACCATGCATTCTTTCCATGTGTCTATGCTGTTCATAGGGTTGCCACCTTTCTACTGTGCCATTTCCTGACAAACAAGCCACGCCCCATGCACAATCAAGCCACACCCATTCCCTTTAATAGCCACACCCCTTTACTCTAGCACCCTTCAGCATAAGTCTTTAATATCACATACAGTTACCAATAAGTAGAAAAATGTGCAACGAGTCAAAAGTAAATTAAAAAAAACTTTATTTAGCAATACTTCAAAGGTTCACTACATACAACAGTACATCACACACAAGCATGGGAAAACTAAGCCCAAGTCTCATATCACAGGTAGTACTAAAATGGAAATACAATTAGATATTAAAAACACCAGTTCATTTAAAGCAGTACATTAAGGGTTCACCACACACAATAGTAAAAGAAAAGCAACTGTTTAAAGTATCTTCAGTTTTGCTAGAAATTATTGCTTATACTTGAAGCTATATTTGGCATTTGATCTAGCAGCCTCAAGTAATGGCTGGTTATTTCTCACAAATGAATAAAATTGCGAACAACTCATGTTAAAGTTTAGCTTGACCTGCATCTCTGCCTTCACAAGTGACACAAGCATTCTATTTCTTACATCAGTCCACGCATTCCCCATAAGTGAAAAAACCCTTTCCACAAAGCTATTGCTGGGGGGGATTGAAAGAGCAAACTGCACCAGTCTGTAAAGTGGCTTGCAGTCTGGAGCTTTACTAAAAAAAGTCACCCAGCGATCACTTACAGATGCCTCTGTCATCTGTAACAGGGCTGGCAATGCAGCAGTTAAAGTACAGTAGTCTGAGTAAAGTGCTTCAATGTCCACATCCAATTTGAAGAGGTCTGCAACTGTACACAGTTCTGGCCAAGTTACAGGAAGTTGGAGGCTGAGGACCTGCATAGCTTTAAAGGGACTATTATCATAGTCAAACCACTTCTGTAGGTAACAAAGTGCTTTACTGTAAAAATCACAGAAGGTCCTACAGACCTGCTGTGTGACAGCTGGAGTAAAGTGCTGTAAGGCAGATGAAACTTTAGTACCAAAGAACTGGTCATCTAGCCTTCTCTGCAACTCATCTTTTAGACTTTTCATCACGGTGTACAACTCTGGAGCAGAGAGAGTGTTACTTTCAAATTTTGCTATAGACTTGTGGAATACCTGCAGGATGTAGTGCAGGAAATGTATGTAGCACTCTGCCTCAGACACATCCCCACTGATGCCATCCTCATCGGCCTCCACAAATTTCCAGATAAGGGGGTGACAGTCCTCAGGCCCTTGACTAATAAAATAACTTTTAATAGCAGGCCAACATTCTACCAGCCTTGCCACAGCTGGGAACAAAGACAGCCACCTTGTTACAACATGCTGCATTATTTCCTTAAAGTCCTGGTCTAGGAAAGAACAGAAGCCTTTCAACAGTGCCATTTTTTTAGCAGATGCTGAAAACTCACTATGTACTTTCAAAACCAGAGTCTCCACATCAAACTTTGCAAGGGCCTTGCTTGCATGCTTGGCACAGTTATGTATTACATGGCATAAACAGTTTGCTGCAATGATGTGAGGCACCTCAGATTTCAAACTTTTAAAAACAGACCTGTGCTTTCCATAATTGACTGAGGCATTGTCTGCAGCATAGCTAGCAATGTTTTGTACTTTGAGTCCTTTATGCACAAGGATGTCCTTTATTCTAGTAAAGATACATTCAGAACTTTCGTTATGATCCTCATAGAAATCAAGGAGTTTCTGTTGTGTGCCATGGGTGTGAGTAAAGTACTGAATAACTAAAGGGAACATTTTTCTGTTCCCTTTATTGGATGCATCTGATCCCACTGAGAAATAGGAATTGCCAAGTTCCTGCAGAAGGAGCTCTTCTGAATGAGGTGCAAGTACATTCATGACAATACTCTCAGATTTTGTCTTCCCACATGTGAATTTCGAAGCCAAAGTAGAATCAGGGAAGACTGTCGGTGCCAGCTTACCTCCACAATCTATGGATACATATGAGTGACCATGTTTCACTCCATGATAGACTGCTGTCACTTCAGCTGCAGTGACTTTGGAAGCTTCACTGGTTACACTACGTGGCTGAATAAACTTGGTCATTACGAGGTTCTGCCTCTGGAGCTGAAGGCTTTGATGATGTTTGTCTGACTTCTGATGGCTTTTCAGTGCCTTTTTCCCATCCCATTTTACAGTGAAAATTGTTCCACAGGATGTGCACTTTGCCATGGCATCTGCATTTGGAACAGGTCACACCCATGAGTAGCTTTGCTCCCACATCTTATTATAACTGCAGAAAAACCTCTTAGGAGACATGCTTTCAGCCTCTTCTTGATGATCCATTGACCTTTTCCTGAACATGATTCATGTAGGATCCTTGCTCAACACTACAATAAACCAAAACAGCTATTAATAGAAAATCAAAACACTTGTGACCAACACCAGTGCCTGGTGGGGCCTGTGTCAGTCAGTAGCCACTAGCCAGAGTTCACATTCACATGTGAATCTCCAGACTTTCACACCCTAGTAATACCAAGTTGGTATAGGGAAAAAAAAATGAGACTCCTCATGAAAAATTACAGTGAAGGTAAAGCAATGAAAGGCAGAAGCAACTCCTGTCTGAGGGACTTTCTGCAGCTGTTACACATGAACCTGGTGTGACAGCAGAATATGCACAGAAGGCATTCAGCTGTGTGTAAAACACATGGGTCAGACACTACAGCAATGCACCAAATTAAGACCCTCTACTTTTATGTAGAACCCAGTGCAAAAGTTATCCAGCTGAGTCTGAACACAGCAAGAAAGTTCAGGCATACTGTGGACTGACAAGATAAAGATGAAATACATGGCAGCTCAGCAGTCATACCCTCTGGCTACAATTGTAATAACTTGCATAAAGACAAACAGGACATAGTGTGGGCCGACACAATGATAAACATGAAATATGTAACTCAGCAATCATAATACCCTCTGGCTGCAACAGTAATAACTTGCATAATGATAAGAGACCGTATGGGCAGACATAAAGACGAATTCCGTAGCCCCACAGTATTCCAGATGCAACACCCCATATTAAGTGCAATTTCTCTTAAAAGCACAGAGACCAGTCAACGTGGGCTGGTTTCTCCCCTTTCCACTCCAGATCCCCACCACCACCTCCCACTGGCACAGATAGAGTTGAGCATAGTGGCCAAGTGAAGACCTCAGTCCAAGCATCCTATACAAATCATGTAGTCATATATTCACTGTAACATCAAACGAACTAAGCCTTGGTATATAGACAGTATACCCTAGAAAACACAGATAAAAGGTAAACAGTTGTGATGACAAACTAGACAAAAAGCTACATTTAAGCCTCACTATAATATGAAGACTGTACGACATAGACACCCTAGGAAGAAACACAGGTCAAGGTAAACATCACGGTGATGATAGACTAGAAAAGACAGTTCTACAGTCCAAGCATCCTATACAAATCATGTAGTCATATATTCACTGTAACATCAAATGAACTAAGCTTTGGTATAGATGATATACCCTAGAAAACACAGATAAAAGGTAAACAGTTGTGATGACAAACTAGACAAAAAGCTACATTTAAGCCTCACTATAATATGAAGACTGTATGACATAGACACCCTAGGAAGAAACACAGGTCAAGGTAAACATCACGGTGATGACAGACTAGAAAAGACAGATCTACAGTCCAAGCATCTTATACAAATCATGAAGTCATTATATATTCACTGCAACCAAGTCCAAAACCAGATTAGAAACTGTTCTAGTTAATAATCACCACATGTTGAACATCTAGATAGTTACACACATCTTGTCACCATCAATGAATGAGATAGTGCCACAGCACAGCTAGTGAATTAATATAAATTTAATATTTAAAAAATTCACTAGTAGCTGTGCTGGCAATATTTCATTCCCCTTGTCACACTAATCTTTGAAAATCTACCTTAATTCCAAAGAATTCATCCATTAAAAAAATTCCACTTACCTCCAGAAAAAGCAGCAGCAGGGCTACTTAAACAAGCTCTCAGCCAGAAGAGAACAGGCAGCTAAAGGGCCAGCAAGCAGCAGGCAGGGGGGAACACAACACCACCCAGTCGGCCAGTCCACAGCACTTCTCCAGGGCAAGACTCCAGCAAGCAAGGCAAGCAGCAGGGCTAGGGCAATCCTTCCAGGGAGCATCGGCAGGGCTAGGACAATCCTTCCAATCCAGGCAGCAGCAGCAGGGCTAGGGCAATCCTTCCAGGCAGCAGCAGGCAGCAGGGCTAGGGCAATCCTTCCAGGCAGCAGCAGGGCTAGAGCAATCCTTCCAGTCAGCAGCAAATGAAACCAGCAATCCACCAAAGACGTCCAACCAGCAAGAAATTTCAGACCTTAAGCACCTTTTACAGTACAGAGTAAAAGGTAAAATTAGTAGCTGAAGCACCGCTTTTTATCCACGAATTTTCGCGGGCTTTGCGGGGATTCGACTTGCAAATCTACGTGTTGATTGGCTGCTTGCTGCATGAGCCTCTTCTGCAGCAAGCAGCCAATCAACCGAGAGTCCAAGACGGGAATTTTATTTATTTATTTTTTTTTACCTACATACGCGCTGATGCTGACGAGCCTGACGTCACTTTCCGGACTCCCACAGCAAGAACCGGAGAACCGGAGTGCCCTACTGATTTCCGGGCACTCCGGAAAAAAAACGGAGGGGTGGCAATGCTAGCTGTTCATTTTTATCATGTGTGTATTTTTATTATGTTCATAGGTGTTTACTAGGGTAATGACCACTAGGGCCCAGCCATGCATCCCAAATCTCTCACAGGTTCTAGTACCCTTGATAAATGTAAGCAGAGGCTTTGGAGATGAAACATTTACACGCAGGGTCCTGGTAGATGAACTGTTTGCAGGCTGCCTGTGTGCATTAGAAATATAGCTGTTAAGCCAGGGATACATTTCTTGTTCCCTATCCAATATTACAAGCTACACTTGAATTGGGTTAGGAAGACCTCTGCTTGACATGGATGGGGAGCATGTTCCAGAGACAGGGTAACCTCTGGGATACATATCTGTCTCTTCAGCAGGTCCTATGTATATCACAGGCAAGGTTTAAGTCTGTAGAATGGGTAATTCTGGTGCTGTTTGTTTTATGGTTATGTAGGAGGTCCAGCAGAATAGGGTTTAACAATACCCTGTATACCAGCCATAGATCTCCCCTCGGCAGCCTGTAGGAGATGGAATCAATGCAGAAACTGAGGAGGTCTACCCAGGACATTTTATTTTTGCCCTGTATTCTTTTAGTGAGAAACCTCTGTGGACATTCCATTTGTTGGATATGCCTGGTTAAGTACATAGCAAAGGGAGCATTGTACTCAATGACAGGTCTGATGAATGCCAACTACAGTGGAACAATGATTTCCTTGGACCTATCTGACACACCTTTGTTTATAAGTTGCACAACATAGAATGATTTCCTTACTACAGTAGAAACATGATGGTCAAAGCATAATTTACTGTCTATGTGTGTCCCTAAGTTCCTAACCTCAGGGTCATCTCTAAGGGCTGTGTTGTCACTATTATAGTTACCAGGGGTGGATGACTTCCCAGAGGACACAGTTATGCATTTCTTGGCATTTAGTTTTAGTCCATACCTCTGACACCAGTTGTTAGTATGTGTCACCCCTTCCTGGAAAACATTTGTGTCAGTGTTTGATTCAAAGCCAGCTCCTAATTTGCAATCATCTGCAGATTTAGTCAGCCAGAGACCATTTAGATTGGCCTTGACTTCAGAAAAGTAAATGCCAAAAAGGAACAGTCCAAGGACCAATCCTTGAGAGACTCCTTTTGTGACTGGCCTCTTTCTAGAGGAGGACTCCCCAATTTTAATTTCTTGTGTCCTGTCTGTGAGACATTTGGCTATCCACCGGGTGACATTCAGGTTTGTACATAACCACTTGTGTTTATCAACAAGCAACAAGTGTGGTATTGTGTCAAATTCCACGGCCAGGTCCAGGTAGGCAGTGTGAACCATTTTGACCTCATCCATTGCTTTGGTGACCTTCTCAAAGCGGACCACCAGGCTGAGCAGGCATGACTTGCCCATGATGAAACCAAACTGGGTTGGATCCAGTGTCTGGAGGTTTACTATATTATTACCGATCATTTCCATGATAAATCTTTCCATGGTCATTGCATATAAAATTAGTCAGCCTTATGGGTCTGTAGTTTCCAGGGTCTGTAAATGGGCCAACCTTGTACAGAGAGATGACTGTTGCTGTTCTCCATTATTGAGGCATGAAGCCTGTTTGGAGGCTACAGTTAAATAGCAATTCCAGAGGGCCTGATAGGTCATGTTTCATGCTATTTAGAGGGCATCCTGGGATGCTGTCTGGGCCCATTGATGCAGTGTTCTTGGCCTTAGAGAGAACATTAAGGACCTGTTCCCTAGTGATAGCAGGGGGAGTTATATTTGATGTTATTTCCTGAGGGAAGGTTAAGAGGGAGAGAGGGGTAAAGTTGGAGCTGAATTTGTTGGCCAGTAGGTTTGCTATATCTTCTGGCTTAGTATAGGTGTCTCCATTTACAATGAGCTCTGCACACAATTGTTTATTGCCTTTGAAGTTGCGGAGGTAGCTAAGGAATTCCTTTTGTTTGTCCTTGGTCTTGGAGGTCAAATGTACCTCAGATTTGTCTTTTGTAGATTTTATTTGTCCGCTGAGTTGTTTGTTAGTTTTATGAAAGTGCTTTTATCCTGTTGAGTGCTGCACCTCCTAATTTTTGCCATGAATTTCTTCTTTCTATTATACAGCCAATTGATTTTGTGATTACACCAGGGTGGCTTGTTGTTTGAGTTAGTTCGGTACTTCTTCCTGGTGGGTCCAACTGCTTCTGTGCAGCTATTAACATACTGGTAAAGGCTGTCTGTGAACAGTTCTGCATAGGCAGCAGTGTTCTCAGGGTTTATGGCTTTTTTGCCAGGGTATCACTTAATAGCAGAAAGTTAGCCTTAGAGTAGTTCCTGAATATTCCAGGGTTAGCTGGAGGTCCAGGTTTTATTTTTACTTCAAAGGAGACTATTTTGTGGTCTGACCTTACCAGGAAAGATATTACACTAGGGAGTGTGCAGCACTCTCCAATATTACTGAGGACCAGATTCAGTATGGTTGCACCCCTGGTCAGTGTACTGACAATCTGGTCCAGGGAGTTTTTGTTTGCAAAATCCAAGAATCTCTGTGCCTATACGTTTGGTGTTATATAGGACTCCCTGTTAATAGTGGGCTAATTAAAGTTGTCCATGAATATGGTATTGGGTTGGATGGTGAGTGTTTCCGATAAGTTTAAATACATGGTATGGGTTTCCTGGATCATTCAATGACAGCTCCTAATTTGCAATCATCTGCAAATTTAGTCAGCCAGAGACCACTGACATTGATCTTATTTATTTATTTTATTTTACATTTGTTTACCGGGATAGTCCGACTGGATACATGTCCATTTTTAGCGGAGGCCCAGGGAGAAAAGCTCCACATAGACAAACTTACATAGATTACACAGAAGTTAGCAAACAATTATAAAAACAAAGTGATTATATACAATGGCTTAGTAGTGTTCCCTAGAAGGGACTCACAATTCTCATGGACAGGCAATTAAAAGTAAGAGACATCAGATTGGAAGCAGAGCTTGGTGATGTAGTTATAAGTTATGATAATTGCAGAATACGCAGAATATGTCTTGAATTTAGAAAAGTAAATGCCAAAAAGAGCGATCCAAGGACTGAGCCCTGAGGGAATCCACTTGTGACTGGCCTCTTTGTAGAGGTGGACTCCATAATTTTAACTTTCAGGGTCCTGTCTGTGAGCCAGTTGGCTATCCACTGGGTGACATATGAGTTTGTACCTAACCTCCTGAGTTTGTCAACAATGTCCAAGTGGGGTATTGTGTCAAAAGCCTTGGCCTGGTCAAGGTAGACAATGGGAACTATTTTGCCCTCATCCATTGCTTTGGTGACCTTCTCAAAGAAGTCCGCTAGGTTGAGTAGGCATGATCTGACCTTGATGAAACCAAACTGGGTTGGGTCCAGTGTCTGGAGATTTACTATATCACTGTTGATCATTTCCATGATAATTCTTTCCATGGCTTTATATATAAGACTAGTGAGACTTATGTGTCTGCCACCTTTGTGCAGGGATGACTATTGCTGTTCGCCATTCATGAGGCATGAAGCCTGTTGGGGGGCTATAGTTAAACAGCAATTCCAGAGGCCCTGATAGCTCATGTTTCATGCTATTTAAAAGGCATTCTGGGATATTGTCTGGACTCACTGATGCAGTGTTCTTGGCCTTAGAGAGAGAGAGAAAGAGTATTAAGGACCTGTTCCCTAGTCATAGCAGGGGAAGTTATATTTTATGGTATTTCCTGAGGGAAGGTTGAGGGGGAGAAGGGGGTAGAGCTGGAGGTGAATTTATCAGGAGGTTTACTATAACTTCTGGCTCAGTGTAGGTGGCTCCATTTACAATGAGCTCTGCACACAATTGTGTATTGCATTTGAGGTTGTGGAAATAACTAAATAATGTCTTGTGGTTGTCCTTGGCCTGGGAGGCCAAATCCACCTTAAATTTGGCTTTGGTAGATTTTATTTGTCCTCTGAGATGTTTGTTTAGTTTGATGAGAATGCTTTTATCCTGCTGGGTGCTTCACCTCCTAATTTTTGCCATGATTTTCTTCCTCCTGTTGTACAGCCTATTGATTTTGTGATTCCACCAGGTGGCTTGTTTTTTGAGTTAGTTCTGTACGTCTTCCTGGTGGATACAACTGCTTCTATGCAGCTATTACCATGTTTGTACAGGGTTTCTGTGAACAGCAGTGTTCTCAGGGTTTATGGGGGCTTGAAATTTTGCCATGTTATCACTTAATAGCAGGAGGTTAGCCTTAGTGTAGTTCCTGAATATTCCTTATTTAGCTGGGGGTTCCAGGTTTTATTTTTACTTCAAAGGAGACCATTTTGTGGTCTGACCTCACCAGGGTAGACATTACAGTAGGGGGTGTGCAGCACTCTCCCATATTAGTGAGGACAAGATCTAGTATGGCTGTACCCCTGGTTGGTGTGTTGATTATCTGGTCCAGGGAGTTTGTATTTGCAAAATCCATGAATCTCTGTGCCTGTACGTTTGGTGTCATATAGGATTTCCAGTTAATAGTGGGTTAATTAAAGTTGCTCATGTATATGGTATTGGGTTGGATGGTTAATGTTTCTAATAAGTTTAAATACATGGTATGGGTTTCCTGGGTCATAGAGGGGGACCTATACCTTGCAAGGAAGTGATAATGGATTTTGCCTGTGGGTATTATGTGTCTATGCCATGCATTCTTATTATGCATCTTGCCATGCATTCCTGCCAGTGTCTATGCCATGCATTCTTCTCATTTGTCTACACCATGCATTCTTATCATGTGAATATGCCTTGCATTCCTGTCATGTTTCAGTGCCACGCATTCTTCAGTTTTCATGATTTTGAACATCTCCTTGCAAGTATCACTTCCTTGCAAGTTATAGGTCCCCCTGCACTCACGTTTTTCCTTTTCTTCTTCTCCTTTGCACCATTCAAGTTTGTTACTCCTTATTATATAAAACACTTGTTATTCAAAATGTATAATTCTATGTTTAACTGTATAAATGTAAAATTCTATGCTTGTTTTTGTTGTATATTACATGGAGCTTTTCTCCCCGGGCCTCCACTGAAAACGGGCCTTTTGGGCCCAGTGGACCTCCCTGGTTATCAAACTGAAAATAAAATAAAATAAATAAAAGCTGATTAATACACCCACCATTTTTGTGAAAAAATGTTTGACCTTTCTTTGCTTTCAAAATATACGCCCTCAGAGTTAGTACACATTTCAGTTTTTGAAAGTTTCATACCGAGCTCCTTTAATTTTCCTCCCAAACTGTTTCCAACCCATGTAGAGTTATAGAAAGCTGTTTGGATAGGAATTCACTAACCACATTTAGGCTGCTGTGAGACACATTTTCCTGCAGATACATTTTGTTGAGGACAGACGGCTGAAGTAAAATTCAGCTACAGAGATATATAGCTATCACAGATTTGCTGTTTCCCAGAAAAGCATGCAGCACCATGGCCACAGCTTCAATAACCAAGTAAACGTGAGTAGGGGGAAGTAATGTGTGATGTGCTTGCTGTATATTACATGCTTATGCAGTACAAGATGTAGAAGTATGTTACAGTATGGAGAAAATCATGTGTGTTGCTATAGTCACACTAATGCTCCAGTATGTGTTTTTGGCAATGTTCTCTAGACATGCTCAAGATGGTAAATGTCCACAGACACCCCTGCCATATTAGTATAGGGACTGCCCATTGTACATTACATTTTCACTGCTACCCACTGTATTCTCAGCTGCTGATGCCTACCATATTGCCTGTTGTCTCTGGGTGTCTTGGGTCCATGGACATTATTTCCCCAATGCAACAGTTTTTTGTTGCTGTTGGCATGGCACTGCATGCTTCTCTTTGCCCATAGTAAATTTGTGATAGACATATATCTCTGAAGCTGAATTTAATTTCAGCAGTGTATCCTCAATCTAATGTATCCTCAGGGAAATGTCTTGTGACTGACCATCCTGAACTCCTCTAAGCATATGCACACAATGATAACACTGTCTTCCATTTTATTACTAATGCCTTGCTAGGTGCTTTTCAGAACCTCATTAAACATTATTCTTGGGAAAAGAGCAAGAGGAATATAAAATATATATTTAATGGGTTTATGAAGTTAAGCTATCCTCTTTGTCTTTCTGGAAAAAAATACTGTTACATTACACAGCACAACATTAATGTTTCTTCATATTTTTTTCTCCTTTGACGTCATCTGATATATACACCTCCAGATCTGTTTTATTTATGTAATTTTATTAATTTGTCCTATTTTGTATCTTGTTCTTTGGATTTTTTTAATTTCTTAATTCACTGCAGATCTTCTGCCTTGTCATAGTATTTTTCACCCCTTCAACCTTGTCTTGCATTACAGTATTATTGGAGATCTTTGCGTCATCTCCACTGATGCATATTTTTACTTCTATGCCTTACATACATTTATGAAGCAATTGGAAATGATCCATTCCATTATTGAACCATGCTGGGACCCTTACCAGTAAATACTATTTTTTATCAAAGTGTGTTTCATTTTCTGCAACCTTCTACATTCTCTTTATCATTCATTAGTTGATCTAGGATGTGTTCCATCCCTAGGATGACTAACTTTCTTTGTGCGTTGGCCTGCATATCAAAAGCTTTGCTATAACTTAGATGTAGGCCATATTCATAGCACTTTACATCATTTTCTATGTTGGACTTCTAGTCTTATTAATCCTATTGCAAAATATCTTTCTGTTTTATAAAATACTGTCATTTTGCTCTATGGCACGAGTCATATCTGGAAAGGAACCTCAGACCAGTGCACCTACCTGAATAACAAACAAAGAAACAAATAAATAAATAGTTCAGATAGGTACTGACTTCTTCTGTCATCAGTGGGCTTCTTTGAGTCTGGTGCTCTGGATTCTGTGCCCCACTGACCTCCAGTAGTAAATGGCTCTTTCTTTCCTTATTTGTTTATTTAATGATTTGTTGATCAGGTCTGTGAAATTTTCAAGGACCTTTGCAGATTATAAAATGTAGCTCATACAGGCAATGCAAGCATTGTTGTATAAAGAATACATTACTAGAACTCATTATTGTACTACAGTATTCTATATCATTAGTATACATTATTATATTAAGAATTCTGCAAAAACACAAGCAATTTGTTTCAGATGTGAGTTCATAATTTTGTCTCACTGAGATCAGCCTAAAAGTTATGCAGTCTTATCACTCACTGTTGCTGCCCCCCGTCTTGCAACGCTCATGTCTGTGGTAAAATTCTTTATGCAGGATCAACCTGTCAGCAAATCATAACATTCTGTATTTCTCACCTCACAGCTTGTCTGCTCCTGGTTAAAAGTTGAAAAGTCAGTGAGATCTGTGGAAAAAGCTAATATGAGAATCACAAAGGCTAGGCATCGAGGAAGGTCGGTATAAAACTCCCTTATGCGAACCATATTGTTCCACTTAGTCTGCTGTTTTTCTCACCATTTGGAATCTCAGACATCTTGCATAATGCCAGAACTTTCTACTGCACACTACCTGTTTCTCTTAAAATGTATTATATAGTTTTGCAAAGTGGCTAGTTTTTACTTCACCCATTATTATAGTTTAACTTTTATCATTGTTGCTTCATGTTTAACTGATACCTGCTAAATCAGTTATTGCAGGTTGTTAGTAGGCACAGAAGAAAAAGATATGGAAACATATACACATCTGACCAGTGACAGATATTTCATGTCCAAAAAGGAAACTCTTACATATATTATTTTAACCCCCTGTTCTCTGCTGCTGACATCTACCTATGATCCTATCAGCCCATTCATTCCTCTCTATTCTCTGCCCTCCCTAACAGAAGGCAGTAGTCTGACCAAATACTGTTGTGACCCTACAGGTGGTTCCTCCACGCTAGAGAGAAACAGCACAACTTCAGTGGTCCATTACCTCTAAGATTGCTTTTTCTGCTTAAAACAGCAGAGCCTATCACATTGGAGTGAGCAGAGTGGGAAAAACCTAACTGGGTGAATCGAGTATTACATCATTGATATCACCACCCATAATGCTGATTTACTCAAACCCACCAGCTACCCAAGGGTAGCCTGCCTGCAGCCAAGGAAACATGTCTCTGCCTCCACCAAGGCATGCCTTACCTGTCAGCAGATCCCCATAATCCCTCTCAACTGGGCTGGGCAAGCAGATAGAATATGTTCCTTCTCATTCCCTCCCCCACTGGGTTTTCCAGTGGCTGACTCACTAATTGAACTTGGGCTTCTTAGGTCTCATTCAAGATTCTATCTCTATATGATAAGGAGTTAAAAAGCATTCTTACTTATAATGAAGGTGTATGAATCTCTGGGTAAAATTCCTCTTTTATTTATAAGATTTATGGAAGAAAATTTCCTTCACCCTGACTTTTAACCACCTTCTCTTAGGTCTGCTTCTCTAGTATTTGCATTTAATGAGAACCATTTATAGGTTCATAGGTCCATAGGAGTTTACTAGGCTAATGGCTCTAGGGCCTTTACAAGCATAGCTATTTTATACCCGTATTACCTAACTGACCTTGTTTAGATGGTCGTTATTCGCAGAGCAACTCTGTGATCAGCACTGACTGTTCCTGTCCATGAGGGACATAGCTGCCAACTCCAGGGTGAATTTATGGTCTCCCATCCATCTGTCTAGGTTGCGCTTGAATAGGGTTATTAAGGAGCTGTGCTTCACATGAATTGGGAGTTTATCCCAGACCAGCGGCAATCTCTGGGAGATATATCTGTCTCTCCAGCACGTCCTGTTAATGTCACAGGCTAGGTTGAGATCCCTAGAGTGAGTGGCTCTTGTGCCATTTGATTTGCAGAAATGTAGGTCATGTTTTGGAGGCCCTGAATTGTCTTGGTGAGAAACCTCTGTGGTTTCTCCAGCTGCTGCAGGTGTCTGGTGAGGTATATGCAAAAGGAAGTGTTGTATTCTATTAGTGGGCTGATAAGGGTCAAGTACAAAGGAGTTAGAGCATTTTTAGTCTTGGATGCGATGCCCTTATTTATGAGCCCAATGTAGAAGACTTTCCTTACCACTGTGGCACATGGTGATTGAAGTTTAGATTGCTATCAACCTGTGTTCACAAATCTCACACCACTGGGTTTGAGCTTAGGGGGTGCTGTCAGTATTGTATTTTGCAGGGACTTCCTCTTTGCCAAAAGTGATAATAATGCACTTTTTTGCATTTAGTTGTAGTCCATTGCTTTGGCACCAATAATTTGTCTGTGTTAGCCCCTTTTGTAACATATTAACATTGTTTTGGGACTCAATGTTTGCACCTAGTTTGCAATCATCAGTGAACCTGGTAAGCCACAGGCCATCTACTTTCATCTGGGCTTCTGAGGAATAGATTCCAAGCAGTAGAGGGCCCAGCCCAGATCCTTGTGGTATGCCACTGGTAACTGGGCTACTGGTTGTTGTTGTTCTTTTGGCTTTTCCCAGTTAGGGGTCGCCACAACGGAACTCCGGTCCGCTAATGATTGGCAGTAGATTTTTACGGTGCCGAGGTGCCAGCTCAACGTCCGACATTCAATGAAGGTGCGCCCATTCTGCGCATGTCTTTCAAATGCCACTCAACCGTGGGGAGGACATGCGGACTCCACACAGAAGGCGCTCCAGCCGAGAATTGAATGGAAGAACCTCTTGCTGTGAGGCAACAACACTACCACTGCACCACCGCGGTGGAATTCCCAACTTTGACTGTATGCTTCTGTCAGTGAGCCATTGGTTTACCCATCTAGTAATGTATGGGTTAACCCCAATTTTTTTTTTAATTTCTCCAAGTCTTTTGAGGTTCTAATGCCATGATGGGGATGGACCCCATTCCTAAGTCAAAGTACGATTAAAGTTTATGAAATTAGTATTGTTTCAATCTTTGATGTCAGCCAGAAGTGCTCTTCACAGCACCCGCAATGTGCCCAGTAAAGACTCCTTCTGCAATTCGTATGGGGTTACATGTATTGGTAACATATCTAAATACGACTGTAGATTCTTTTTTATAAGACCCATTGCTCCTACTACTATTGGAACTGTCTGGGTATCTTTCTTCCACATTGCTTTTGTTTCTGCCTGCAAATCCTGATTTTTTTTAAGACTTTGTGTCTCTCTGTATGCAAGACACTGTAGTCACTGGGCGTGGCAATTTCAATGATCAATGCTACTTTTGTCTTCTTTTCATGGACCACTATATAAAGTTTTCTAGCATCTGTCTTTTAAATTGTTGGTAATGGGTTATCCCATGTGATGTAGATTTCATAATTTTCTATGCTTCTTTGTGGCTCATGTTTCCAGTGTTTTTCAGCCACTTCAGTACCATAATGTTCGCACAATCCCCAGTGCAACAGTCTTGCCACATTATTATGCTTTTCAGTATACAGTCCTTCTGCCATTAGTATGTCACAACCAGCAACGAGGTGTGCGACTGTTTCCAATTTTGTTTTACAAAACCAACATTTGTCTGTTTCTCCCACATGTTCAATGGACTTTGTAAACCAATGTGTATGTAGCCTATTATCTTGAGCTGCCAATATTAACCTTTCATATCTTGGTTTGAATTTGCCCCTCCTTAACCATTCCTGTGTTCGATCCTGATCAACATGAAGTTCTTCCAAGAGTATTCTTTACTTGCAACTATATTTATACATTTTCCACATTTCTTGGTTTCTCATCTGGTCCTTCACCTTATATTCTTTCTTTTATTTTTTGGCACATTCAGATACCTGAGTGGGAGACTGTGTCAAAAACCTTGGTTAAGACAAGATAGGTAGTATGTACTGTTTCGCCTTCAGCCAGGGCTTTGGTGACATTCTCAAAGAAGTCCACCAGGTTCAGTAAGCATGATCTACCCTTAATAAAGCCAAACTGAGTCAGATAAGGTCCATGACGTCTATATTACATCATCGAAGCTTTAGTTAATTGAATAACTAAAGCTCGATCTTGTAATATTGACAGCTAAAATTGTCGAATGGACAATTCAACCAAGGGAAACACCTCCCTTGGCCGAATCAAAAAAAAACTTTACATCCAAAATCAAGTGGGGGGCTTCCCCCCCACACCCCAAACCCCCCTACTTAAATATACCAACTCCGAGATCACATCGCCACAGTAGTCAGGAAATCCTTCTACATGGCACACCTCATCACAAAAGGTTTCTCATCCAGAAAAAAAGAGGTCATTGTTCCCCTCTACTCATCACTCATTAGACCCATTATAGAGTACAACACCCCTTTTGGTATGTACATCACAAGACATCTACAACAACTGGAAAGGCTGCAGAAATACCTCACAAAGAGGATTACCAGCCTCAAACAGATGCTCTACGCAGACCGTCTCAAAAAACTCCAGCTTTACTCCGTCGCATATCGCCTACTCAGAGGTGATCTCTGCCTAACATACAAAGCTATGTCAAACCCAGAGCTGTTGGACATGCTCCACTTAAAGAAATCCCAATCCCTCTGAGTTACACACTCTAGGGACCTAAACCTTGTCACCACAATAAACAGAGCATGCCGGAGGGATAGATTCCTGTCCCAGAGACTTCCCATACTCTGGAATAAACTATATATCTATATCAAACAAAGCTCCTCATTAGCACTCTTCAAGAAAAATCTTGATGATTGGATGGGAAATCAGAAATTCACCCCAGGGATTGCCTCTGTGGCTCTGCTCGACAGTGGCACATGAAAATAATTTTCTTGGGTAGCAAAATCCAGGGTACCTTTTTGGCTGGGCTTGTATAGACCCCAGGGCCGATAGCCTAGTACCTACCTATGAGATCGCTCCAAATTGGAGAAACAGGCATACTCCACAGAACAGCCAAGGAAAGTGTTTCCCTGAGTTAAATCAGCCATTCGACAATTTAAGGTTTCGATATTTCAAGTTCGAGCTTTATTTATTTGATTAAGTAAAGCTTCGATGATGTAATAGCATAATCCATGATTATGCTTTCTATGCCCCTGCAGATAAGGCTGATTAGACTCATGGATCTATATTTCCCAGGGTTGGTTGATGGATCCCATTGTGCAAGGGGATTACTGTTGCTGTTCTCCAATCTGCTGGAACAAAGCCAGGGCTCAGGCTGAGCTTAAACAGAGTGCCAAGTGGCTCTGTTAGGTCTTGCTTTAGATTGTTTAATAAGCAGCATAGGATGTTATCTGGTACCATAGAGACCGTGTTTTTGTCCTTAGAAAGCACAGACATGACCTGCTCTTTGGAGATACTAGCTAGAGGATTGGTGACACGTATGCTTTAGGGTATGGCTGGTGGGGACAGGGGGTGAAATTTGCACCAAATCTGTCAGCTAACAGGTTGGCAATTTCCTCAGGTTCAGTATGAGAGGTACCATTCACTATAAGTTCAGCAGATATAAGTCACGTGACTGAAAACTCAAAATACTGAAATTAATTTTACTGAGACCACAATACCTAATTTTCAAAATACTGAAAGCTCATTCTACTGAGTATTATTATTCTGAAAGCTTACAATGGTGAATTTCCAAATACTGAATTTTAAGCCGTAGACGTGGCATGTATTTCCCTTTACCTGTAACTTGCTTGTGATAAAAAAGCATTACTGTAACTTAAAGTGCCGACTGTCAGAATACGGAGAGTAGCATAGAAAGTAATGTTGTAGTGCTTCTAAATGTGGGTATGTCTCTTTACATTTTCATGTGAAGTATCTGAAGTAATGTGGTGGATGTTTTGTGTGCTCCCAGCAGTAGTGGCAGTGTGTACAGTACTGTAAGGTAAGCAAAAGGTATATGCCCTTTTTCCCACTGCAGTGTGATCCCAGAGTTAGTTTATATAGTTAGGGAGATGTAAGGAGGTTTGGGTAGCTGCTGTGATGCATTGGTTAGCACAGCTGCCTCACAACAAGAGGTTCTCCAGTTTGATTCCTGTCTGGGGTGCCTTCTGTACAGAGTTTGCATGTCCTACCTGTGGTCACGTGGGTTTCCTCCAGGTGCTCCAGTTTCCTCCCACATTTCAAAGACATGCAGTAGGTGGACTGGACACTCTAAATTGGCCGTAGGTGAGAGTGCATGCACCAGTGAGTGGGGAGAATGAACTACCATGGCAGAGCTAGCCACCCGGTGATGTAAATCTTGGCTC
Organism: Protopterus annectens; assembly: GCF_019279795.1. Lineage (NCBI taxonomy): Eukaryota > Metazoa > Chordata > Ceratodontiformes > Protopteridae > Protopterus > Protopterus annectens. The sequence continues at coordinate 1,302,994,248 of NC_056735.1, forward strand.
AAGATAATTGTCAATGCGGAAGTGACACCCTGACCCATGTGCAAAATGGAGGGGTTGAGGATGGATGGGTGTAGGGGTCATAGCTCCCCAGCTAGTTTGGTTTTATATCATCTGTTTTCTGTTAAGGGTAAGTAAGTAGTTTTTATGTTTTGGAAATAGCTAGTCATTGGTGTTGTGAGTGTGCATGTCTATGGCTTAAAATTCAGTATTTTGAAATTCAGCATTGTAAGCTTTCAGTATAATAAGAGTTCTCAGTATTTTGAAAATTAGGTATTGTGGTCTAAGTAAAATGAATTTCAGTATTTTGAGTCTTCAGTCATGTGAAACAGAGCCATGTCTGGCACAAGTCTGGCACATAGTTGGGAGTTCCCTTTCAGATACTGGACGTAGTTAAAGAATGCCTTATGATTATCCTTAGCTAGGGATGCTAATTTAGCTTCATAACTAGCTTTAGAGGACTTCACAAGATATCTGATTTGCTTGTTCAAGCTGTGGAGGGTATTCTTCTTCTGCTGAGTAACTTTCCTCTTATTCTTAGACATCAGTTTCTTCCTTTTGTTATATAACCTATTTATACTTGAAGTTCACCAGGGTGGCTTGTTTTTTTTTGGGAGGACCTGGTTAAAAACTGGTCAGGTACAGCCAAGTCTATACAGTTGTTTAGGTAATTATACAGGACATTTGTGTACTCCTCTACATAGGAGTCATTTTGGCTGTTTTAGCAGGGGGTTTGAAACTTTATATACAATTGCCTATTAGGCTGTGGTTTACTTTGGAGCAATTTTTAAGTTTATTTGCTCCTGTGGGGGTGTCAGGTCTGACTTTTGCTCGAACAAGACAAATTTATGGTCTGACCTTACCAGGCAGGGCAACACACATGGCATAGGACATTTGAGTCTCTTGTGGGGGTGCAGACTAGTTGCTCCAGGGCATTTGCATTGACAAAGTCCAGGAACCTCAGGTTAAGCATGTTTATGCTCATGTATGTCCCCTAATTGATGAAAGTGTTTGGCTGCATAGTGAGTGACTCTAGTAAGTCCAGGCAGGTGGGCTTCTCTTGGTTTATGGTGTGGGACCTGTAGCTAGCAATGATGTCATAGGGTGTTTTACACATAGTTAGTTGGACCTGAAGTAGCTGAAGTGAGTCATACTGTTTAACCAGTCTTGAGCTGTATTTGGCTTTAATGAAGATGGATACACCTCCACCTTTGGTTCTTTCATGCTTGTTTGGGGTCTGAATGTGTGGAAGACATTGTAGTCTTGCACAGACAGGGTGCTCTGTGGCGTCTTGAGCCATTGCTCAGTGACTGCACAGACATCAGCATCTTCCAAGGTGACGACTGCTTCCAGGGAGTGCAGTTTTAAGTAGCATAACCTTGAGTTTGTCTCAAGTAGATTTTTTTATATGGGAAATTTTGTTGTTTTGACATTGCCTAAAAAAGGCACTATGGGAAGGCAAGTGTTGTTGCCAGTATCCAAAATCCTAGAGGAGACAAGGGAAGACCATCTCTGGCAAAGCAGCATGTCTGTCAACCTTGTCTTCATAGGTTGACAGATACTGCATCCCCATGGCTTCACACCAGAAGCTAAGCCAGTTGACGAAGTCAATCATTTTTTGTTTATTTTGTGGCATCATCATGGGTGGAGGTAGAATGCTGCTTAGGGCTGCAGACATACCTGCCTGGGACACATAATCTGAGAGTTCAGTCATGTCTCTTCTCGTATTGTCCAGAGAGGTACATCTCAAGTAATTCACCCCAACATGTAGTATAACAGAGTCATAACGGTAACTGTTGTTGAGTGACTTGACTGCGTGCATGATTTGATGGATCCTGGCACCTGACTCACAGCTAACTGTGACCTTCTCCTGGTGAGGGGGACATCTGTCTGTTTCACTAAAAAGTCATCTATGACCAGGACATTTGGTTTTGATTTGCACTTGGGGGGTCTCTGATCTTTTAGTTGGCTTCTATTGAGTACCTCCATCTATGTGGTCTTATGTGTTCTGATGTTGTTTTGTGTAAGAGATGATGATGATGTGTGTGTATGTGTGTGTGTGTGTGTGTGTGTGTGTGTGTGTGTGTGTGTGTGTGTGTGTGTGTGTGTGTGTGTGTGTGTGTGTGTGTGTGTGTATGTGTGTGTGTGTGTGTGTGTGTGTGTGTGTGTGTGTGTGTGTGTGTGTGCTGACTACCTGTTTGATGTCTGGTTTGTTGTTACGTGAGAGAATTGATTCCAAAGAGAATTGATTCCAAATTCATAGTGTAATTACATCTTTCACATATTGTATTTGTTTGTTTTAGCAGTAAGTGATAGTCAGTATACATGAGGCAGTTACTACATTGCCTCAGGATGCCTACATCAATCAGGTTGGCCAGAGAAATAGTTGGAAACTGACCATCCATTATGACAGGTTTTTACTGTAACTGTTATTGGGGGTTGGGCTAGTTTGTCCAGATTTTGTTCTAGGATTAACAAAGGGGCTTTATTCTGTTGAAGGCTAGGGGTGAAAACTATGGCAATGCTTCTCAGTGTACAACTGAGTTTCCTGCAATGCAGCAGGGAAGCTTGGGAAGGATCCCTAACAGATGTCTAGGAGAAAATTGTCTTTCAAGGCATTTGCAAATATACAGGGCACTGCTGAACCCCGATGCACACTGTGCAGCTAAGAGCAAACACAAAGCTTAAATATAGGCAAAATTAAACACTTTTAAACTAAACTCCCAGTAGGAAAGCAAAGCACACAATGAGCAAAGTGCAAAGGAAATTCACACTTTCTCTCCTCTCACCATATCCTGGTTTTCTAGCTATCTCTCTAACCGCCAGCAAGCTGTCAAATGGCACTCTGCTCTATCCCTCCTCAATCGTCCCAATGGGTGTCCCCCATGGATCCATACTTGGGCCACTCCTATTCAATATTTTCACCAACCTACTTTACACTTCCTGTCCCAATTCTACACTTGTACAATATGCAGATGATTCTACAGTCATTGCCATTGCTAACAATCCATCTGACCTCCACTCTACTACCCAAGCAACATTCAACTGTATAGAGACATGGCTTAGTGATGATAAATAAATTCTCAACCCCAAGAAAACTAAGCTTGTACTCTTTCTCCCAAAAAACCTCACCAATCTCAAAACTATATAAACACTCAGTTGCCCATGCTTGGAACAAACTTCCACTTGATATATGTTCCATCATCCACCCAGCACACTTCAAAGAAAAACTCAAATTTCATTCACTTAACTCCAAAAGTTGCCCTTGCCATGCCCTAAATTAACCCCCCACTCACATACCATTACCAATCCCTTCCCTTTCTCTCAAGTAAGTCATCACACCAATACTTACTAAACTCTATCAAACCATTACTGCTGAACAAAAAAAAAAAAAAAAATCCTGATGTATATATAGTGTTACTCTGTAGAACATGATATGTACAGCCCTTTTGCATGCATTACTACATTGTATATGTAACATTTTGTCTAATCAATTTTTTTATTTGTTACTCTCAAGCCAAATTTCTTTAATTACTGTAAACAGTTTCTGTATGGAGCTTTTCTCCTCGGGTCTCTACTGAAAATGGGCCTCAAACCCAGCTGGACCAACCCGGTTAACAAATGTCAATAAATAAATAAATAAATAAATAAACTACATTTTCCATCCTATCAAGCAAAAACACTATCATTACTGCTGAATCTAGCACTAAACTGCTAGGAGTCATAATAGACGATCAGCTTAAATTTGATCTCCAAGTCACTTCCTCTGTCAAAAAGACTCACCAGAAACTTGGTCTCCTAAAACGTAACAAAAGACATCTAAGCAATACAGCCAGAATAACTCTCTCCCATGCATTTCTTCTTCCCACACGTCTATATAGCTGTCAATTATTCACAAATCTTAATACCACACTCTTAACTAAACTTGAAACTACATACAACATGGTATGCTAGATATGCGGCAAACCAAACCTACAAATCACACCATTGCCTATCTTTTAAACAACTGGACTGGCTTGAATTCCCTCATATGCTGTTACTACATCAACTGCAAATTATCAACTCCATCCTCTATCTGCCATCTTTCTGTCCTAGCCTTCTATACATTATATCTAAATATTCCCCAACTAGGACACTACGTAGCTCAGACCAGGACTTCCTACAGATCTATAAACTCAAAACCAAAATAGGGTATCTACTCTATAACTATAACCCTGCTACAACATGGAACCAACTACCCCTAGAAATTAGGTCACTCGACCAAACCAAGCATTTCAAACTAGCCACTCGGAGATACCTAACAAACAAATGGACCTGCCGCTGTAGTCATCCTCCCTGAAACTACCCTACCATAGCCTCTGTTTCCCTCCTCCTTCTACTGCCTAGCTAAATAATCATCTACCCCTCCATCTCTGTACTTAATCCACTTCATCCCTTGTGTACTCCTTCTGTAACTACACTGTATATAACCAGTTAGGAATTATGAATACTATACTTCCTTTCGTCACTCTGAACCACAGTTTTTTTTGCAGTATGACCGCTATCATTATACAAAACTGCTTTCTGTATGACTTAATATAAATGTCTTTTACTGTACAATTGTTCAATTGGATGATTTATTAGAAATGTTTTTAGTGGACAATGTTGGGCACTGTACTAAATTGTTTAACTGTTATGATTTACTGCAATAGTTATCTTGTTAAAAATTTTCAAATGAAAATGTCATTAATTATATGTAAAATGTTAATACTGACTGTGGAGCTTTTCTCCTCGGGTCTCCACTGAAAACGGGCTAAATGCTCAGCTGGACTAACCCAGTTAACAAATGTAAAATAAATAAATAAATAAAATACTTATTTTTTTTTAATTTTAGCCATGGATGCTTTGAAATTCAGCAGAATCTCTCCAGGCCTCTGGCAAAAGTCACCAAACGTTGAGCAGCTCCAGTTAGATGACCTGCAGTGGTACTGCCTGCTGCACAAACTGAAAGCTCTTCAAACACCTGTGAAAAGTGGGAGACTATGGAGAGCATGGCCTTTAAACTGTTGAGGTTTGCTTATATACAAAGCACGGAGAACCTTGTATATCAGCTTTGTAGGTTCACAGATGGTTTTAGAAGCAAACCAAGTCCTGTAGTCACAGGTGTCCAAGCCAGGCGCAGAAAAGCTATGAATAAATGAGCACAATCTTACAAAAATATAATTCTTTTATACCAGCAAGATGAAAACTTTTATACAGTTAATCCCTCAGTCCAATCAGATAAAGACATAATAAACTTTCCACCAGCAGTTTCCAAATTGGATGTATTGAATTCAGCTCTACCCCTACCATAGTGCAAAAGAACCCTCTTAATGTAAAACAAACTGATTTTGAGCTGAAGTGAAGTAACAAATGATTTACAACACAAGCCAGAAATCATGCAGAATCAGGAATCCTTGGAAATAAGTTCACTAACCCTGATAAATGTTCAACAAAATACAGAACAAAGTGTGCAACATAAGAGAACTACAAAAACACAGAAAAACTTTGCAAAACTTAGAAATACTTTGGCAGACTCAGGAGAACTTTGGCAAACTCAGAACAACTTTTGGAGTACCAGAGGAGGTTATAAAATATTAGAATGCTGTTAAAACAGAACAGAACAGTACATTATCAAATAAATGGCATATCTTTAAAAAGTGTAGGCTGAAAAACAGAGAAATACAACCAAATCAATAAATGCAGCACAGAAGAGTTAAACAGCACTGAGACAGGGCAAGTGCAAAAAAAAGTACTTGTATCAGCTTTCTAGGTTCAGATGGTTTTAGAAGCAATCCAAATCTTTTAGTCACAGGTGTCCAAGCTAGGCACAGGGAAGCTCTGAATAAATGAGCACAACTTCAGAAAAATGTAATTCTTTTATACCAGCAGGATTTAAGACTTTTACATGGTTAATTCCTCAGGCCAGTCAGATAGAGGCACAATAAACTTCCTATCAGCAGTTTCCAGCTTGGATGATTTGAATTCAGCCGTGCTCCCACCAGAGTGCAAAAGAACCCCCTTAATGTAAAACCAATTTTGAGTCAAGTACAGTAACAAATGCTTTACAACAAAAGTCAGAATTCCTGCAGAATCAGGAATCCTTGGAAATAAGTTTACTAATCATGAGAAATGTTCAATAAAATACAGAACAAAGTGCACAATGTAGGAGAACTACAACAACACAATAAAACTTTGCAAAACTTAGAAATACTTTGGCAGACTCAGGAGAACTTTGGCAAATGCAGAACAGCTCTTACAGTAGCAAAGGAGGTTAGGAAATGTTATAATACTGTTAAAACAACATAAGAGCAGTACAGTAACAACTAGATAGTGTATTTTTAACAGGTACAGGCTGAAAAACAGTGATAAATTCAATCAAATCAATAAATGCATTACAGAAGTGTTAAACAGTACTGAGACAGAGCAAGTGTAAAAAAAGTACTTGGATCAGCTTTGTAGTCACAGGTGTCCAAGCCAGGCACAGAGAAGATCTAAATAAATGAGATACATGATACTGAGGTAGCTTGAGCTTTTTACATTTGAGTGACTCATCTGTTGACCCAACCTTCTTGTTGTGTGTTAGGTCACTAAGCAATAATGATGGATAATGGGGAACAAATTTCCGATACAGTTATCCAAGTTTTCCAAGTAAAGAAAAATGTTTTCTCTTTTGCCAAAATAGCTGTTATCTCATAACTGGAATACATATGTGGCAGGGGGTGAAGGGGTGCTAGGGGTGCAGCCTGTGTGAAAACACTTATTTTTCATTATTTTTGTCAACTGTTCATGCCTTGCAGTAAGTCAACATGGGGTATCTCATCTTACTGCCTCATCAACTATTTGGTCCCATTGACAGTCTAGACTTGATGGGCAGGTGCTTGTTCAGTTTCTGATTAAAATAATGGACCAAACACAATGACTGTACATTTTGCTTTAACATGAAGTCACAATCTGTTAGTTTAGTTATTCCTTCTTTATCTGATTTTTACCAGCACATCATCTGTACCTTCAGAAACTCTTTATTTTAACACAGAATGAAGGCTTTTTGTGAGTTGCAGACAGATGGGTGAATGCACTCATGTGTCTGTTTATTTATTTCATACTTCAGTGCCAGCAAGGGACATAGTAGTCAAGTACTCAAAATGGCTTGTTAACTAGAGTAAATATAAAACAGGAGCAATGAGATGTCAGGTTGAAGGAGAAAAAAGATAAACACAATGTAAGTGCTGATGATAGTGCTAGCAGACTAATTATTCACAGTTTAGAGTACCTACGGCAGTTTTAACACATGCCATGTAGGTGACCCAAACGTTATAGGGAAAAATTGGTAGAAACTATTGAGCACAAGCATGAATGTACATCTATAGACAATGTGAAACATCTACAGTTATAGGCTCTAGCTACAGCACATGTGATATTACATTGTTTCATTTCAGGTGTAGTGTAACTAGAGGCAGGTCAATATGACCTCATATGTTATGGACAAACAGTACTACAAGTAGTGCGCCTTATTTACATTGTTTTTTGCACCACCCTAAAAGTTATTAACCAGCACATATAGTCACAAATAACACTAAAAGCCACAGACAATGTTTTTCTGGTCATAATAATCATGGTTGACACCAGATATAGCCTGCCTGCTATGTATATCAGTCTGGGTTAGGAAAGAACTAAAAAATGTTAAAATCAGATAGTTCAGTAGCAAACCACTAAGTGGAAATAACAGCAATAGAGGAAAAGCATGACTGTATTTCTCTCCCCACAGAAGATTTTTTTATTTTCTGACCAGCCTGTCGTGGCCATTTCTCAGAGTATCTACATCCTTACATTATTATGAGTACACTGCTGGAACTCTTTCAAGTGTATTTGTAGTCACAGGTAATAAGGTTCATAGGTTCATAGGTAGGTACTAGACTATCTGCCCGAAGGCATTTATAAGCCTAGCCAGAATGTGTTGGCTTTTGCCGCCTCTTTAGATTAGTTCCCTGTGCCTCTGCCCAGCAGAGCCACTGAAGTGATCCCCGAGGTAAACTTTCTGTTTCCCATCCACTCGTCAAGATTTCTTTTGAAGAGTGTTAGCGAGGAGTTCTGACTAATGTAGATTGGAATCTTGTTCCAAAGCATGCGAAGTCTCTGGGACAGGAATCTATCCCTCCAGCATGTCCTATTCATTGTTGTGGTGAGGTTTAGATCCCTAGAGCATGTGGCTCGAGGGGATATGGTTTTCTTTAGGTGGAGCATGTCCATCAATTCTGGGTTGGACACGGCCTTGTATGTCAGGCAGAGATCACCTCTGAGTAGGCGGTATGCTACTGAGTACAGCTGGAGTTTCTTTAGTCGAGCTGCATAAGGCATCTGTTTGAGGCAATTGATCCTCTTGGTGAGGTACTTCTGTGGTCTTTCCAGCTGTTGCAGATGTCTTGTAAGGTACATCCCAAATGGGGCATTGTACTCTATGATGGGTCTGATGAATGATGAGTATAGGGGCACAATGACCTCTTTTGATCTGGATGTGAACCCTTTAGTGATTAGGTGGTCCACATAGAAGGATTTTCTAACCACTTTGGCAATGTGATTATCAAAGGTGAGATTACTATCTGCTTGGGTCCCCAGATCCCTTATTATGTCTTCCGTATTTAGGGGACTTCCACCTATGTGGTAGTTTGTGGGTACTTTGTTTTTTCCAAAGCGGTTGACTATGCACTTTTTGGCATTTAGCTTGAGGCCATGATTTTGACAGCAGGTATCTGTCTCAGTGAGACCCTTTTGGAGAATGTCTGTGTCAGCCAGAGAGTCAGTTATAGCCCCTAGTTGTCTGTGAACTTGGTCAGCCATAGTCCTCCTGTGCTTGCCTGTACCTCTGAGAAATATATGCTGAACAGTAGGGGTCCTAGGACTGAGTTCTGGGGATTGCCACTTGTAACCGGTTTAGAGTCGGACCTAGCGCCTGCAACTCTCACCATGTACGTTCTGTTCATGAGCCAGTTGGCAACCCATCTTGTGACGTAGGGGTTTATGTTCAGGCTGGTGAACTTGTCTATAATACCAGAATGGGGAATGGTGTCAAAGGCCTTTGCGAGGTCTAGATAGGCTGTGTGTACCACCTTTCCCTCATCTATAGCCTTGGTAACTGTCTCAAAGAAGTCCACCTGGTTTAGGAGGCATGATCTGCCCTTAACAAAGCTGAACTGTGTAGGGTCCAGTGTTTGGAGGTTTCCAATGTTTCTGTTAATGAGTTACATGATGATGCGCTCCATAGCCTTGCAAACCAAGCTAGTCAGGCTTACAGGGCGATAGTTCCCGGGGTCTTTTGTGGCTCCACCTTTGCGGAGCGGAATAACCATTGCTGTGTGCCACTCTATGGGTATGTAGCCTGTGGAGATGCTGAGGCTGAACAGTGTGTTTAGGTGAGGGGTTAGTTTGTCTTTCAGGTCGTGTAGGATGCAGCCTGGGACACTGTGTGGAATTTTTGTTTCCTCCCATTTACTCTCCATCTGTTTCATATTCCCACTTACATTTTACAACTTATTGATTCTTTTTCATTCTCACAAATACTCTCTTCAGTCTTGGTGGTGTCTTGTACAGTGTCTACTGCAACATAATCTAGAACTATTGCAAGCACATAGTACTTCAAGCAGGTCTTCTTCTGTCCTAACATACATTTTCTGGTATTCAGTAAAGCCTTTGAACCCATAATCAGAGAGTTTATATTCTTGCAGAATCAGTACCATTCTGCCTGACATTTATTTGTAATGTGACTTACTTGTTCGTATCAAAATACTTTTATGTAGATGCTTTGGTTATTAACTTTTAAAGCATTTCAAAGCTCTTTTCCTGTTTTGCACTCCAGTTTAATTCCCAGTGATGTTGCAATAACTTAGTGGCAAAGTTTCATCTAACATTTACAGATGCAGTTTAAAAGATACTCCATCATTCTAAATATCAGTAGACCCTATTTTACCACTGGAGGAGGCATTCCCATTATTTATTTTACTTTCTTAGTGTTTCTGTTCCCCAGATGTTGAGATGTGACCCACATATTTCATTTCTGTACCATGACTACAAAACTTACTTTTTTTCAGTTTGAAATTCTTCTGTCTTACTCATTATGCAACTCTTTCAGCATTTTGTAACTTGCAACACAGTATGGGATATTTAAGGCAGCAGAGACAATGGTCTTAGTATTAATGTAGCTTATTGTACAAAAGCATAAAGATGTAAGTCCTTCTCCAAACAAATGTTTTATGGTGTAACAAAAGTTCTCAGTAGGTACCTTCAGTAGAGTCCCATACAGCTGGGGTACAGTATCGTTCAGTAAATCTCATTCTCTCGGTCTTTCCCAAAGTCTCTCATTAGTGCTATCTTCCTTATTCACTCTGCTGTCTCTTTCCCAGAACTACTGTTTCATCTCCTCACCCTACACCCCATGAAGGGCAAACAACACTGCATGGGTTTACCTTAGCTGTCCTTTGATACAGCCTTGTTTCATTTAGCAAACCTGCTGTAAGTAGTACTGCAAAGTTTCTCTTTGCTTTTAAAGCAATATTCTCACTTAAAGTGATGCAACATTTCTATGGGGATTACAACAAAAGTTCCCCTCTGTTCTTAAAAATGCTTTGAGGAAACAATTGTTATTTACAATACCAATTCTACTGACATATTTTATAATATTTAATAAACTGGCTACATGCTACAATAACATCGCCCGCTTCGCCACTGGCAACCCCTTCAGAACCCACCACTGTATTAACCTGAAACAACTAGGCTGGCTGGAATTCCAAAACCTTCTGCTCATCCCCCAACTGAACATTGCCCACAAAATACTTCACCAGCCTTCAAACACCCCTATACTCTCAGAACTTTTAATCCCATACAATAATCTTAACTCCCTTCGTTCTTCTAGAAAACTTATGGCCAGATTAACAAAGTCCAATAACTCAGCTGGTGACTCTCTTTTTTTCTAGTACAGTAGGAAGGAACTGGAATCTACTACCCAGTGACATAACACTAATCTCATCACTGCCCCTCTTCAAACAAAGAATAAAAGAACACTTGAAAAATCACTGGCTCTGTTCCTGCACTAAACCTGACTAAATAATTCTACCCCTTCTTTTATCTCTTTACTTCCCCCGCATCTCTCTCCCTCTTCCATGAACAACTATCTCAATTTCTAACTTATCTCTTTTCCTCTTCGCTGAAAGTTTGTTTAATTCTTTCTTGTCTTTTCTTTTTTACTTTACTCTCCTCTTCTTACTTTCCTCCCACTTCTCCCCCCTACTATATATTTGTTTTTTTTTTCAAAAATATCTTCTTCTTACTTCCTAACTCACCTTTCCCTGATTTTTGCTTCTCTTTATTTAGTTTGTTTATAGGTAATGATATTAGTTCCTATTTGTAAATTGTTTCTGCCTGCTAACTTTTCTTTATTGTCTTTACATTTATCCTGCTGTTTTTGTTGTATTGACTTTCATATGTTGTATGTTTTTTTTCTGTATATTCTGTGGAGCTTTTCTCCCCTGGCCTCTACTGAAAATGGAAATATATCCAGCTAGACTAGCCCGGTCAACAAATGTAAAATAAATAAATAAATAAATTTTGTTCTCAGTTTTTCTTTCAATATCTAACATTCCCTGAGGGTTCATGCTATATATTAACTTAAAAGGACTTAATCTAGTACAGTAGGAAGGAACTGGAATCTACTACCCAGTGACATAACACTAATCTCATCACTGCCCCTCTTCAAACAAAGAATAAAAGAACACTTGAAAAATCACTGGCTCTGTTCCTGCACTAAACCTGACTAAATAATTCTACCCCTTCTTTTATCTCTTTACTTCCCCCGCATCTCTCTCCCTCTTCCATGAACAACTATCTCAATTTCTAACTTATCTCTTTTCCTCTTCGCTGAAAGTTTGTTTAATTCTTTCTTGTCTTTTCTTTTTACTTTACTCTCCTCTTCTTACTTTCCTCCCACTTCTCCCCTACTATATATTTGTTTTTTTTTTCTTCTTTTTTTTTCAAAATATCTTCTTCTTACTTCCTAACTCACCTTTCCCTGATTTTTGCTTCTCTTTATTTAGTTTGTTTATAGGTAATGATATTAGTTCCTATTTGTAAATTGTTTCTGCCTGCTAACTTTTCTTTATTGTCTTTACATTTATCCTGCTGTTTTTGTTGTATTGACTTTCATATGTTGTATGTTTTTTTTCTGTATATTCTGTGGAGCTTTTCTCCCCTGGCATCTACTGAAAATGGAAATATATCCAGCTAGACTAGCCCGGTCAACAAATGTAAAATAAATAAATAAATAAATTTTGTTCTCAGTTTTTCTTTCAATATCTAACATTCCCTGAGGGTTCATGCTATATATTAACTTAAAAGGACTTAATCCTGTTGAGGCTTGTGGAACTTGAGTAATGGCAAAAGGGATATATGGTATTAAGTAGGCCTCATTTTTGTCATCTTCCTCAATAACTGTCTTCAACATGGACTTTAATGTTTGGTTAAAATGTTCCTATTCATATAGGGATGGTACACTGACTTGACCAAACAGCACTGGCACAGTTGGTGCACTGTTGTAGACATAAATTGACTTTACTGGTCTGTGTACATTTCTTTAGGTGCCCCTACTCTGGAAAATAATATGACTAGCTCCGTAATTATAGATTTGCATTAGCTTTACATAGTGGGACAGCTTCATGGTACTTAGTTGCCTAGTCCAAAATAACCAAAATATAATGAAACCCATTGGTGGATTTTACCAATGGCTCAATAATGTCCATACCAATAAGTTCAAGTGGCACCCCATGACAATAATTTATTTATTTATTTATTTAGTTTATTTTACATTTGTTGACCGGGATAGTCCGACTGGACACATGTCCATTTTCAGCGGAGGCCCGGGGAGAAAAGCTCCAATAGGACAAAGTAGATTACAACAATATATGACAGATAACATACAGTTGTTGATTATACATTTAATACACAGATGGGAAAAAAATCACTAGTATGTACAATAACAATTGTAAAAAAGAAACAAGACCTTCATGTTGTTAGTTTCAGGTAGAGAGTAGTTGGAATTGTTGGATGGAATAATTGGAATCAAATGATTTAAAAACCCTGGTGTGAGGTTTTCTTCTGGCATTTAAGGCATCCATCAGATAAGTTCTCAACTTCTTATATTATTCCAGACCAGAAAAAAATGTTAAGATCTTTTCAAAAAACACCCCATTACCTTGGGATGAATTTACAGAGACACATAAACTAAATATATTTGATAAGGATCTATATAACCATCTAGTAAATGAGGGGAAAAGTTTAATCTGTGTAGGGTCAAATAAAGTAATTATTTGCTTTGAGTTACTTGGATACTAAATGCACAAAGGCCACATCACAACAAAGGCTCTATTGAAAAGGCATATAAGTTGTTAATGGTTTAAAACATACAACAAATATAAAAATATTATGCTTATATGAGAAAAATAATTTATGTCTTCAATTCCACCAAAGGTCTGGGGAAGAATTCTGAAATATGCAACCAGAGCTCTGAAATATTGTCTGGCCTTCCCTCTGGCTGGCAATGCCAGTTTAAATACTTTTATCAGCAAGGTTATCATAGATATTCCTGATTTCTTCCAATGTATGCTGGCATTTCCTTAGGCCTGAAGTAGTGGATTGGAAGCGGGTATTCTGGGAGTGCTCCTTATTAGTCCAGTTTAAGGAGAACCTAAGAAATATTATTATACAGATCTGTGGACATATACTATCTTTTTTTTTCCAGGAGCTTACTGCTTGGAGTGGAAGGCATGCATAAGATGTCCAGAACCCATCTCATTGCTTTCATCCTTCTAATATTGGTAGCTAAAAAAATGCATCACCAAAAAGAAAGTGGAAGCAAAGCCCGTCCCCGACAATTCAGGAAATGAAAATCCTACTGGTAAGGCTTCATACTGTGGAGTTAGGATGCTTTCATCACTTGACATCTAGGTTTGCAGTACAAAAATAGGATGTCCTGTGTTGATACCTGAATGCATAAATATAAGTAAACACTAAGGTGTCATCATTTTACCCTTCCAAGATTGCATCGGGGAAGAAGTATCTATGGGCACTACAATGGCTGTGCTTAAGAAAACACTTTTATTTGTTTCAAATGCTTTGAGGAAACAATTCTAGTTCTATTGTTAGGGATTTCCCCTGGGGAAGACACCATTTGTTTCTTAAAGTTAACCACAGTAAGGACTTACACTTAGTTTTTGTAATTATGTTGAATGATTTTCTGTTTAACATTATGTTAGTAGCTAGTTTATTTCTTTTTCTTCTTTCTTTTTTTTTTAAATACCGAGAATTTTTGCTCTTTAGAATAATTGTTGAATATCAAGGGTAAATGGATTGTTACTGTATGGTTCTATGCTTGCTCTAATGACGTGTAAGTTTATAACAAATTCATCAGTGGTGGGCTGTGCCTGTTATAATAAAAGAAAAAGTTGGGCTTTAGCTGTAAATGAAATGAAACCTGGTCAGCCACTGGTAGTTAATAACATATGAAATCTATGACCTTATATCTAAGCTGTGAATAGAATTTCTTATTTTGTTAGTTATAATAAAACTACTTTGTGAAAAAATGCTAAGATCCATATTTTAGTTGTATTCATTCCTAGGTGTCTGCTTAGTAAATGCCCATATGATAATGTCATCACTATATTTCTGAAAGGCTTGAGGACCAGATGTTAGTGTACTACTTTCTCTCTCTCTCTCTCTCTCTCTCTCTCTCTCTCTCTCCCTCCTTATTTACTCTGTACAACTCATTTTGTAACTCAAAGTGTGTATAAGAAGTAGGAACACCTTGTTCAGTAGCTTCTTCTACAACCCTGGCTGTATTTCCCTTGCTCTGCTCAATAAGTCATTTTTATACTTTACATATTTAAAATTTAAGCAGTTTACATATAGGTTATCCAACTGAGGAATTTCCTCAAGGTCAGCCTGTTGTGAGTTAGAAAGTATTACCCTCTCTCCCGCCAACATAGGCACTGGAGTGTTATTTTATAAACCAGATGCATATAACTATTTTTCTTTTGCTAAGACCTCCTGTATTTTGGCTCAACAGGGGTATTAATACTTTGTTCAAGACTAATTTGTCTCTTAGTTTACACTACCATCACCACTTTCTGCTCATTTATGTTACACTCCCTTTATCCCAGGTTCATAGGTTTATAGGTGTTTACTACGCTAATGACCACAAGGGCCTTTTTAAGCCTAGCCATGCATCCCAAATCTCTGACAAGTTCTGATACCCTTGATATGTGTACATGGGCCTGGGAGATGAACCATTTACAGAAGGAATGAGCATCAACCTCTCATTTTTTCAGTGGCTCCCCCCCTGAAAAGGATACTTTAAGACACATTTTATTTTCAATTTCATTTTTTCCTTACTTATAGATGTCTGTTGTTTAGAGCATTCTCCTGTCTGATTTGTTTTTTTTCTTGAACTGAAAGAAGAAGTTTTAAAAGTCTGCCCAAGTGCTATTCCTTCCTCTTTTACTACACTGGTGAAACCTTTCTTACCGGTAAGCTTTTTATTCAACTCAACACTCACCTGCTGCTTAGAAACTTCCATTTATAGGGCTTTCTGTTTTAGAGAACATTGATATCTGTGCAGTAACTGAGACCTGGTTCAAGGCTCCAGAGAACATCCCTGCAATACCAGGCTACAACTCTTACCACACTTTTCGGCCACCTAACCAGGACTGAAACACTAAAGGTGGAGGAGTGTCCATATTCACCAAAGATATTCACAACACCAGGCTAGTTGCCCAACACAATGCATATGAAATTCTCCAGGTGCAGCTAACACTAGGTAAGACTGCAATCCAAATTGTAGCTTGCTACAGATCCCCCACCATGCCCCAAGATTCTCACTACACCTTTCTAAACATACTGGAAAATATTAAGATACAACCAAACACCCTAATACTGGGTGATTTCAACTACCCTGCCATTAACTGGGGAAACTACACGTGTACCAACACCTTTGCCCAACGGTTCTTGGAATTCATAAATTCCAATGCCCTGAATCAATTAATCCTTAGTCCCACCGGGGGCTCCAATATCCTAGACCTGGTCATTACCAACATGGGAAATCGATGCTTCACACCTATGGTCACCCACTCGTTGGTCAGGTCTGACCATAAGCTAATCACCCTTGACATCCACATCCCACCCCCACCCCCAGTAAGGAAACCTCCGTAAAAAACTTCTCCAAAGCCAACTTCATGCTACTCAAGTCAGAAGTGACAAACTTCATGACATCCATGCAGACAGAAACTGAAAGTTCAACTGCTGAATCCTACACTAAGGCACTGCAAGAGCACATCCACTCGTCCATGAATTGTGCCATCCCTGATAGAACCAAGACACTCTCCTCCAAAAAAAGGAAGCCAATCTGGTGGTCCTTTGCCTTAAATAAACTTTACAACAAAAGGAAGATACTGTTGCAGAAAAGAGGAAAATCCCAGGATGAAAAACTCCCTTACCAGCTTCAGTAAGAAGCTGAGATCTCTCATAAAATCCTCCAAAGCTAGTTACAAAAATAAAATTACCTAAGATTCTAAAGACAACCACAAGGCATTCTATAGCTATGTCAAGAATCTAAATGGCAATGCTCAGATCTGCTCTGAGCTACAACAGAATGGCATTAAATATACTGATCCCAAGGATATTGCCAATATCCTGGCAGATCGATACAGTGCAAACTTCACCCCCCTCTCACCCCCTAAATGGCCCATCTCAATACCAAAAGATTGCCAAATTCTGGTAATAACGGCCACACAGGTAAAAAACGCACTCTTCAAGGTTAAGAATACAGCATCCATGGGACCAGATGACATCCCAGGCTGTGTAATACATGAACTAGAAAATGAACTGGCACCTCATCTGAGTGTCATGTTTAATCATAGCCTCACCTCAGGCTTTGTGCCTACTGAGTGGCGCACAGCTACAGTTATCCCACTCCACAAGGGGGATCCACCTTGGATCCCGGGAACTACCGTCCCATCAGTCTGATGAGCCTGATCTGCAAGGCCATAGAACATATTATCATTGAACTTATAAACAAAGACATTGGGAACCTTCAAACACTGGACCCCACACAGTTTGGGTTTGTGAAGGGCTGATCTTGTCTCCTGAACCTGATTGACTTCTTTGAATCAGTCTCCAGAGCCGTGGACAAGGGTAAGGTGGTCCACACAGCCTATCTGGACCTTGCCAAGGCCTTCAACACCATCCCTCACTCTGGAATCATAGATAAACTTACTAAGCTGGGCATTAATCCCTACATCACTCGATGGTTTGCCAACTGGCTTACTGACAGAACCCAGACTGTAAAAGTAGCCAACTCCAAATCCAGCTCCAGACAAGTGACAAGTGGAGTACCTCAGGGTTCAGTCATGAGACCGCTCTTGTTTGGCATCTACTTCTCTGAAGTACAGGCCACCACTAAAGGACTCTGGCTAACAAAGTTCACAGATGACTGCAAACTGGGAGCCATTATTGAATCCCCAAATGATGTGGATATTCTACAAAAGGGCCTTACAAAAACAGATGCTTAGTGCCAGAGCCATGGGCTCAAGCTCAATGCCAAGAAATGTATAGTTATCCCCTTTGGGAAAAAAACATGTACCCATGAATTACCACATAGTTGGCAGTACACTAAACACTGAAAGTGTGATAAGAGACTTAGGGACACAGGTGGACAGTGGTCTCATCTTTGATAACCACATCTTCACAAGAGTCGGGAAATCCTTCTATGTGGCACACCTCATCACTAAGGGCTTTTCATCCAGAAAAAAGAAGATCATTGTCCCACTGTGCTCATCACTCATTAGAAACATTATAGAATACAATGCCCCATTTGATATGTACCTCTCAAGACATCTGCAACAATGGAAAGACTGCAGAAATACCTCACTAAAAGAATCACACGCTAAAGCAGATGCCCTTCGCTGACCGTCTAAAAAAACTCCACCTATACTCTGTCGCATAGCATCTACTCAGAGTCAATCTCTGCTTAACATACAAGGCCATGTCAAACCCAGAGCTGTTGGACATGCTACACTTAAAGAAATCCCAATCCCTCAGAGACACACGCTCCAGGGATCTAAACCTTGTCATCACAATGAACAAAACATGCTGGGGGGATAGTTTCCTGACCCAGAGACTCCCCAGACTCTGGAATAGAATGCCCATACATGTCAAGCAGAGCGCCTCTTTGGCCCTCTTCAAAAAGAACCTTGATGATTGGATGGGAGGTAGGAAATTCACCCCGGGGATCATGTCAGTCACCCTGCTAGACAGGGGTCCAGGGAAGTAAATAGTGTGGGAAGAAATAGCTAGGGAATTTTTATGGCTAGGCTTGTATAGGCCCTAGGGCAGATAGCTTACTACCAACATATGAACCTATGAGCTTGACAGAAAGATTAGAAATTTGCACAGGTTGTGCACTTTTCATATTCCCATAGAATACACCTTTTCAGTGAGTGATTCCTTTTCTTCAGTTATGCTATTCATCTCTGCTCTCTGCTTTCCAAAACTTTCAGACTGCTATATCACTTCTACTCTCTGCTTTGTAACATTTTTAGGCTACAATGGTTTACTGTGTTTTCTTTTTCTTCAACTAATTATGTTGTTACAGATTGTTCTATGTGTATGCTAACATATCTCTTTAAATAGTGTATTCTTCTTTACTCTGAATTTTCAGGCAAATGTGTCTGCATTCAGGGTTTTTTTTAAATTATACCCTGATCAATCTTGGATTCACAGGCTGTAATGAATGTGTCTGATGCTTCCGCTTCACTTTTTTTTTCCAAGTTAGGCAGAGCTATATCTATAGGCTTATCAACTTGCTAGTTCCTATCCCCACACTGATAAGATGGTCTATCAACATGACTACATTGCTTCCCCAACTTTTTTAAAGATAAGAAATGCTCTATGTCCTGTGCTTAGTTGGGTATTAAAGCAACAGGATGAACTACCTTCCCAAACAAAGTCTGTATTTCAAGCTCAGTAATTTGATACCAATTCCTTTCAACTTGACTGCATACAAGTTTAACTGCTTTATTAGTAAGGGATTTCTTGTTATAGACATACTGTTGCTTTATCAACATGACGATACTGCCTGAATCCACATTCCTTGCAGCTGTTTATCATCAATTAATGCATTGCACATGGATACTGTTTGTCATCAGTTAATACATTGCACATGGATAACTTTGCAGTAGTGTAATAACAGAATGCAGACTGAATTATTCTCCCAAATAGTTTATCTCGTTCCGAAGGTATAGCGCTGGATATATCATTCATTCTCAATAGTAACATGTTTTCAGATGCTACAGTTTTTAGAGCTGTAGAACTATTACTAGCCTAGTACAAAATTTAGCTATGTTACTCCCTTTTCTTCATTTAAAACAGAATATGTTTATAGCTATTACCTTTTGTTTTTTACAAACATTTTTATAGGTTTTACTACAGGTCTAGAAAGCTCAGTTCTATATACTATTTTATGACATAAAAATCAGTCTACTAGTACAATAAAATCTTTCAGCATCCTTACATTTGGTTTGGCATCCACTTTCTTAAAACAGTAAATAAATAACTTTTAACTCTTTCACAACTATAGCATCATTCAGGCATTCTTCCCATTCATGCCTATGGTGCCATGTCAAAACATCTTCCCTATCATATCCATACCCCTTATGAGTGGTCCCTTAAAAACATAAGCATTCCTTCCTCATTCGATCAGTTAAGCATGCACAATCGTGATCAACAGGTTGTATTATTGGGCATGTTTAACTGTACATAAAAAAGATCTATCTTACCATTTAAAAATAAAAAAATATATTTAAAATACCTTTGAAATCACTTATCTGGTTGATCCCCCAGTGATCAAGTAAATGCGCACAGCATAGGATCATAGGAGGTTATAGGCTATTGGCCCTAGGGCCTTTACAAGCCTAGCCATGTTTTTCCCATAGTTCCCTTATAGACTGAGAGAAACAGCCTACATTAGCATGTCAATTTATGATCAGCACTGACTGCCCCTATCAAGAGAGACATAGGTCAAACCCTTGGGGTAAATTTACGGTTTACCATCCAATTGTCCAAGTTATGTTTAAATGTGGTCATTGAGAAGCTTTGTTTAACTTGAATTGGGAGTTTGTTCCAGAGGCGTGGCAGCATCTGGGAGACATATCTGCCTCTCCAGTAAGTCCTGTTTATGTTTCAGGCCAGGTTAAGGTCTCTAGAGTGAGTCAGTCTTGTCCCATTAGAGTTGTGGATGTGTAGCATTTCCATTAAAGCAGGGTCCGAGACTCTCTGTAGGCCAGGCACAAGTCACCTTGAAGCAGTCTATATGATACAGAGTATAGTGACAGTGCCTTCAGTCTGCCCATGTAGGTCAGCTGATGAAGGCCCTGAATTTTTTTGGTGAGAAACCTTTGAAGTCTATCCAGCTGCTGCAGGTGTCTGGTGAGGTACATACAGAAGGGAACATTGTACTCTAGTATTGGTCTGATGAGGGATGGGTACAGAGAAGTTATAACCTCCATTGTTTTGGATGCTGTTCCCTTACTTATGAGATGGGCAACGTAGAAGGCCTTCCTTACCAATGTGAACACATAATGATCGAATTTAAGGCTGCTATCAACCTGGGTTCCCAAGTCTCTCCCATTCCTTATAACTCTAGCATTTTTGCTGCTTTGTGCAGAGGAGAATCCACTATTTCAATGAAAAAAAATGTTTTTAATTTTTTCATTAAAACATGCCAAAAACTTCATCCCACTGCTTCCATTCATTATGCTGTAAATTGCTGCAAGGTGTTCTATCCAGAGATGTATGGACATCTGATGTCACCAAAAGGCAATCAAATCAGACAGCAAAACATCTGTGCAGCAGCAAATAGAACCAGAAAAAGTTTGGCTATTTCACTGACATTTCATCTTTTTTTTCCCCTGAAAATGCACATCAACAACTGACTTTTGAAGTAAAATCTTGGCTGTTTTATTGGCTTTCATTTCCTGATTCTTATTTTTCTGAAAATACACTTCAGTGAAAAAAAAAACACTGTTGTATTTCTTTTGAATTAGATTAATATTTAAAATCCATCCCTTGTTTTGATCATTTACAGTGTTATTCTTGGTTTGGTATAGATTTATTTTGGAAAGATGGTGACCAGTGTAATGATGTTCCTAATGGTTATTGAGAGAAGATGATGGTAGGTAAATTAGTGTAGTGGTAGTGGTGGTGGTATGTATGTATGTATGTATGTATATATATATGTGTGTGTGTGTGTGTGTGTGTGTGTGTGTGTGTGTATGCATGTGTGTCTGCATGTGATTCTATTTACACTCGAATAATTTAATACCCTTGTAACAAATGTTCCTGGTTTTGCAGAATGTTCTTGAGTTTGTCCTCATATGCTTGGTTAGTTTGTAGATTTTTCATTTTTTGTATGGCAAATGGCTGCCAATTACATTCTATAATCACAGCCATCTAATTTGGGCAGCCGCGGTGGTGCAGCGGTTAGCATTGCTGCCTCACAGCAAGAGGTTCTCCGGTTCGATCCTCAGCTGGGGTACCTTCTGTGTGGAGTCTGCATGTCCTCCCTTTGGTCACGTGGGTTTGCTCCAGGTGCTCCAGTTTCCTCCCACATCCTAAAGACATGTTGTAGGTGGATTGGATAACATGCTGTAGGTGGATTGGATACTCTAAATTGGCCCTAGGTGTGAGTGTGTGTGTGTGTGTGTGTGTGTGTGTGTGTGTGTGTGTGTGTGTACGCGCACGCGTGCCTTCCATGGAAGGTTGGGTGCTGGGCTGGCAACTCGACACCATAAAACTCCACTGCCAATCATGAGTGGACAGGTGATCCTCTGTGGCGACCACTAATTGGGAAAAGTCAGAAGAAGAATGACAGCCATCTAATTGCAGAATTCGTAAGCTCCCAATTATTTGAGGGTGAGATCTATGGTGTGTGTATATATATATATATATATATATATATATATATATATATATATATATATATATATATATATACATACCCATACATATATTTATATTTCTTTTTCTTTTTTTAGATTTAAGATGTCTTAAAAATGCATACTAATGTGTAATCTGTTACTCTAGCAAATTTCTAGGTTTATAACAACGTTTAAAATCTGTCCTGTTGGTTCCCATTATAGTTTGGTTTTGTTCTTCATTAGTGAGGTGTAATTTTACATAATGCTGGGATACTTCTCAGTGCTACCAGATGTCTACCTAACATTGCTTTGCAGATATTTATATAATTTAACAATAGGTTTGAGAATTATGCATATTTCCATATTTTTAGTAAATATCTCAGGTATTGTCCATGTAGTAGCATGGAGGAATAGCAATTCACAAGACAGCTTGGAACACAGGTCAAGGGTGTCTCTGCTGACACGAATACTGTGATCAGTAAGCAAGAAAGTGTGATTTTCTTTTATAACACATTATGACTATGTTCCGTATTAATATTTCTGTTAATAACTAGACCAAGATGGGCTATAAATGGTTCTCCCTGGTATCTAATTAAAACTTGAATAATGCTGCAAAAGTTGTCACTGATACCAACTGTCTGCCTACTGCCAATATGCAGATATTTATACATTTAATAGTAAAATATGCATATATGCATACAAATCATATTTCTGTAACTATCTCAGGCACTGTCAATATGGACATATTGTGGAACAGATTTTCACTTGCCCAGTCAGCGTCAGCGGTCAGGAATCACTTCTCAGATAAATGGTTTACTCTGTGCCACAGCAAATGTGAGTTATTTTCTAGACATATCAGCAATATGTTGATAATTATATTAAAACTTGAATCAGAAAGTTTTTATGTGCTGGTTATAAACCTGTCCCTCCACCAAGTTTTATTTATCTTCTGGTGAAGATTTAGGTCTTGTTCTAGTGCTGGTAGAGATACTGGACTTGCAGAGAAACAGGAGGTCCAGAACAATTGGGTCTCTAATGGCACAGTAAGAGAGACACAGATCTCTCCTCAAAAATGTATATGACACTGAATAAAGGGATAGAGTTACCTGTCTCTTTTGGCAGCTCAGGTACTTTATGCATGTGATCTGTTTGGTTGGAAACCTTTGGAGGTCTTTTTATTGTTTGATCTGTTTAGTGAGATACATCCCAAAGCAAATGTTATACTCTATAACTGGTCAGACCAGTGCTGAATATAATAGCATGATTATCTCTCTAAAGCGAATGTTATACTCTACAACTGGTCTGACCAGTGTGGAACATAATAGTATGATTTTCTCTTCAAAGGGAATATTATACTCAATAACTGGTCTGTCCAGTGCTGAATATAATAGCGTGATTATCTCTTCAAAGAGAATATTATAATCAATAACTGGTCTGTCCAGTGCTGAATATAATAGCGTGATTATCTCTTTAAACATTGATGATATTCCTTTGGCAATTAGCTGGAATAAATAAAAGGATTTACTGACAAATGCTCTTACATGATACTCAAAAAAGCGAGAGCTATCAACCCAAGTGTCTAGGTCCGTAACAGCAGTTTAATTTTGTAAAGCTGTGTTGTCTAGACAGTAAGATGAGGGGATGTGCTGTAAACCAAAAGTGATGATTCTACAGTTTTTAGAATTTAATTTAAGCCTGATTTTACTAACGTACACGTTTACGAGGGAGAGTTCATTCTGGAGGGTTTGGGTGCCACAAGGAGATTTATCAACTATCCCCACAACCCCAGTCTGCAATCATCTGCAAAATTTGTTAGCCAGAGATCTTGGGTCTCTGCTCAGAGATCTGAGAAGTAAATAAGAAAAAAGAGAGGTCCAAGCAACAAGCCATGATGAACACAGCTGATAACATTCATACTTTCTATTTAGGCACCTGCATGCAACTCACATTGCATTTGTAATATCTTTCAGCCAGTTTGCTATCCATCTTACTACATATGGGGCGATTTTTAAAGCATTTAGCTTTTGTATGATGCCAGTATGGGAAATTGTGTTAAAGGCGTAAACCAGGTCAAGATACACTGCATACACTGCATGACTACCATCTACAGCCTATGTAACCCTTTCAAAGAAATTTATCAGAGTAAACAGGCAGGAGCCACCGTTCACAAAACCAGACTCTTGGGATAAAGTCTAACAAGATTTTTGATGTCACAATTTATGAAGTCAATTACAATACATTCCATTGCTTTGCAGGTGAGGCTTGTAAGGCTGACAGGTCTGTAATTATATGGGTCAGTTGTTAGGCCTCTCTTTTGTTGTATAGTTTATTTCTAGCATAGGACCACAAGGGTGCCTGTTTTTGAATTTGAAGTGATACTTGGTTCTGGTAAGGACTGTAGCTGTATGCATTTTTCTAAATATGTGTAGAATTCCTTACTGTAGCTTACTGCTGTGTTATAGTCTAGAAAGGTGCAATCATAAGTAGTGGTGCAGCGGTAGTGTTGTCACCTCACAGCAAGAGGTTCTCCGGTTCAATTCTTGGCTGTAGTGTCCTCTGTGTGGAGTTTGCATGTCCTCCCTGCATTCATGTGGGTTTCCTCAGAGTGCTCCGGTTTCTTCCCACATTTCAAAGACATGTGTCTAGAGCATTTCTCCTTGGGCCTCTGCTGAAAATTGGCTTTGTTCCAAGTCAGATTTTCCTGGTAAACAAATGTTAAATAAATGCTGATATTTTGTCATATAGCCGGTTGAGGTTGGTAGGTTTGTAGTCTCTAAATTCAGTGGGGTTTGCTGTAGGAGCGTTTGGAAGTATAAAAGGTGAAGGTCACAAGTTGATGGTCAAAATTCAGTGGGGAGGCAAATAACAGAGGAGTAGTACAAGACATGGTCATAACTGTAACAATCAGGTCAAGAATGCTGTGCAAGTTTGCTTACCAGCTACTCAGTAGAATTGTGCTTTATTAAGTCTAGGGATTTTGGGGCATATTCTACATTATTGATATAAGTGTCCCAGTTGATTGAAGGATAGTTAAAGTTACCTAAAATCAATGATCAATGATTTTGTGCTAATAGAAAAATCATTAAGAAAACTGAGGAATTTTGAATAGCAATCAGATGACACAGAAGGTGCTTCTGTACAAGCTGTTCATTGATAATTAATTCTCCCTACAGTGATCTGTATTTCAGTGTGTTCCATTTGTGAGTATCTAAGGATCTTTCTCAAGGTAGTATGTCCACTGACAAATATGGAGAATTCACCACAGTTGACAAGGGGCATGAAGACATGAACAGCAGAAAACCCTGAAACAGACAGAGTGTTCTATTTAAAATTAAAACAAATTTCAGTAACTCTGCAGATATGGATGCTTCTCAAATGCAGGAGTGCCAGAACTGCAGGCAATTTATTGTTTAGAATTCTTGCTTTAAGGAGAGCCATCTTAATGTGAACTGATGTTAGGACTGATATGTTAGATATGCTGGAATGTCCATTGATACAAATCTGTCAAAAAGGGCAATAGGGGCAGCAAGGACTTAAGCCATTGAATAAACGCCTTGAAATGAGAGGTGTAGGCCATATCTAGCAAAGCAAGCTGTAATGTTGAAAATGTCATCCCATGCTGATGCAAAGTAGATCTCCCTGGAATAACACCAGCTCTTTAATCAATTATCGCAACCAATTATCTTTTCTTTGTATCTGAGCATTATTTAAGATGAAAGAAGGATTTCACTCAGGGCTAGTCTTACCTGCATTTGTAACATGTCTGGTTTGATCATTTGCTTCCAAAACTGCTTTAGTGTATTTTCCTTGTCATTATAGATGCAATAATCTGATCGCAAAACAAGAAGAAAAAAAAAGCATTACCTTTAATTTCTTTAGCTTAAGCTGAAGGTGTCCATGCTGTTTCGGCTGGGTAGTGTCCACTACAGATTTGGCAGCCTCAACCTGTCCAAAGAGAATAACATTATTACTTGCTCTCTCCAGAAAATAGGTACTCAGATGAGTTATTTACCGTGGCTCTTTTTTCTGTAGATCTTCACACAGTCAATGGATAGTGAAACAGTTTGGCATGAAGTAAACAAATTCAGAATTATGCCGATTTAGAGGAGAGATTTACTAGGAGGCATACAAGTAAGCTATGCTCCAGACTAGAATGTTTCAAACATGTGTAATGAACATATAAAACATTAAAATTTTGCAAAATGCTGTTGCAGCAATATGTAGGAACCCCCCCCACACACACACACACACTTTGAAAATAGAAGCACGTTTCATTAGTAAGTTTGTTCAGCCAGCAGACACAAATGTAATATAAGCAAATAAAATATTGTAATGCTGATTTTGATTGCCTACTGATAGATGGTTTGTGGATTTATGCAAAAATTGTAGAGTGATAATTCAACTTAGCTCCAGTGGTGAATCATTGCAATGATATCTAAATGATTGCTTACTTGTATTTAAGATTCATGGCATACATTACTACTCAAGTGTATGATTCCCTCTGAAAGTAGAAAAATCACTTTGTAGTCTTACTCTTAGCTTCTCTTTATTTATGTCAGAACAGCTTATATTTGCATTTGCTTTTGCTGCTCTGCTTTTGCTCTGACCATTTGTTAGACAGAGGTAAAGGGCATATTTTAATTTGCTTAGACTTATGATGTTGCAATACTTCTTTCAGTAATGCATCTTAGTTACTGGCCCTTGCACTTAGCCCAGTGAGGCACAACAGCCAGTAAGAGAAAAAAGCCACCTGTGATTGGCTAAGACAGAAATCAGCAGGCTAATAATAGTGTATGATGTTCAATTGATAAAAAGAGTGTACAACATGGACAAATTACATCAAATATCAAGAGGGTGAGTCTGTCTCACTGTTACTGCCACTTTCCAGTTTTCTAAACAAATAACATGAAAGGGACACTGTTAATATATTTCTCCTTTCCTAAACTGATTTTCAGAAATCTCATTCTAGAAGCTGCTGCTCATTTTTTTCATTAAAACATAAACATCAGCAAGCCATGAAAACCCATGGCAGACATAAATAAGACTTGCACACTCCAGACGAGGAACCCCACTAGCAAACAGAGGTTAAGACCCAAGTACTGTGATGTTATCTATACATTGCTGTTGGGTTGTTTTCAAATCCTATAGTGACCCTTTGAACAGCCATCACCATCCAGAGAGTTTACCAAGCAAGTAGGGAATGGGAGTAGATTGCCAGGCCTTTCTCTCTCTCTCTCTCTCTCTCTCTCTCTCTCTGTCTCACACACACACACACACACACACACACACACACACACACACACACACACACACACACACACACACACACACACACACACACACTGTATGCAGATCTATGAGCAATTTAAAGTTAACAATCCACTTTACAGGTGTCTATGGGATGTTGAAGAAAATGGACTGCCCCCCCCCGCAAAAAAAAAAAAAAAAAAAAAAACATGCATACACAGGCAGGCAGGCAGGACATGCCAACTCCAGGAGGTTACCTAGCTAGCAGTTCAACAGGATAATTTTTTGCTGTTATGTGACAATGCTGCTCATTGCATCACTGCACTGTCCCTCTTGTGAGGCAGTAATAAGAAAAAATTACTTAAGAATTTAAAATTGTTAAGAACTTTAATGTGTATAAGATTAACTCATTTTGTCCAATTCTTCAGACATAAAAAGTCAATAAAAAGGTATGTTGTTACGTAAGGAATGGTGGACTTGGAGAACATTTTTAAATGAAATGTTTCTGGTGCTAATTCCTCGGATGTGAAGATGTGATCCGATTCACAGGTAGACTGAATCTTTTTTCATGTTTGAGGAAATGAAGTTGCATTGTTTGGACTTTGTAACACCTCAGTTTGCTCTTATATGAACATAACTCAGTACCTGAAATGTACTTATAAAGTGACATTTGCAATGTGAAAACTGCACAGTTAATATCATAATGCACTTAGGTTTATTGTTTCATAGGTTTATGCTAGCAACTGATCCCAAAGATCACAGAAAGCTGGCCTCTACAGTTTACTTACCACTTCTGTCCATAAGGGCTAAGAGGCTTCACCTAGGGTGAATTCATGGCTGCCCATCCACTCAACTAAATTAAATTTAATGAGAAAGGCATTTGGTTTATTTGTTAAAGAGTGGGAGTTTATTCCAGATGCAGTGTATCCTTTGGGAGGCATACCCATCTCTCAAGTAGGTGCTACTCATGCTATGGTGTAGAGTTAGGCCTCATAATGGGCATTTGTGGTGTTTGTAGTTTTATGATCATGAAAATATTCAAGCAGAAGTCATGTGGCAACTTGTAGGCCAGGCAGAGATCACCACAGAGAAGTCAATAGCAGCAAAGTGATAGAGCTTTTAGGTGGTCAAAGTATGTTACAGATCTCATACTTGAGATTTTTTTTTTTGAGAAAACATTTTTTTTTTCTAATTGAACCATGTGCTTATATAGCTACCTTCCAAAGATGGCATTATATTCAATTATCAGTCTAATAATAGCAGAGGAGAGGAGGATTATCATGTATTTGGACCAGGATGATACTCCTTTAGTAATTAACTAGGCTAGGTAAAAATATTTTTCACTATATCTGAAATCTGGTGCTTGAAAGAGAGTTCGATGTCCGTGAACCTGCACTATGTTTTGTGTTGAGTTTTAGTTCATGGTCAAGTCTCCAAGCATTTATACAGGTTATTACCTATTGGATAATATGGGTACTATTTGAAGAGCTGACTACAGCTCCAAATTTGTAGTTATAAGCAAACTTGGTCAGCCATTGACTATCAACAACAGCCCTGAAGTCAGTGAAGTATTTGGAAATGGTCCCTGAACTGACTCTTGAGGACGGCCATTGACGAAGAGGAAAGTTTAACACTTACCCTAAGCAAATGGCTTCTGTCTGTTAAACAGTCTGCTATCCATTAAGTTCCACAGATGTTAATTTTTAACTTCATGAGTTTATGAATGATTTAAGAATGTGGGATGTTGCCAAAGGGCTTTGTGTAATATCCAGTGTCTCAATGACTCTTTCAAAGATGTCAAGAGGGTTAAGGATCTACCTTTCAGAGATCCTGAACTAGTTTGTGTGACATGATTGTCTGCTGCCAGTGTCCTTGATAATCAATTTCATGATGATGCATTCCATTACCTTACATATGAGGTTTGGTGAGGCTAATTGGTTTATAGTTTCCAGGGTCAGTCTTTGTGCTGTCCTTGTGAAGGGGTATCAAAGCAACTGTTTTCCAGGCTTCTGAAACACCACTTTTGGGTAGGCTGAGGTTAAATAGCTGTACACGAGGCCCAGAGAGGCAATGTTTCATACTAAGAAGTAAATAGCTTAGTATATTGTCTGGTCTGATAAGGCTAGTGCTGTTTGTTTTGGATAACACTTGTTCTGTGATGATAATAGGCAGTGATGCCTATATGATATGGCTGAAGAAGCAGAGTGGGCTGGGGAAGGATTTTGAGCTACATTTGTCTGCAAGTATATTTGAGATAGCCTCTGAGTCTGAGAGGCTGGTACTGCCTGCTATCAATTCAGTCCAATGCTGAGTATTGGTCCTGAGATTCCTGACTTAACTGAAGAAGGTTTTGCATTTATAATCAAAGTCTCAACATTTGGTCTTGCTAATTAGATCTTCTACCTTTATTCAGTGTTCACTCTTTCTGAGTTTATTTTTTAGAGTGGTGGAATCTGAGAAGTTTTAATTTTTATAGAATTTGTTTATGATGGGTTCCATTAAATGGATTTGTTTTTATACTTGGGATTATATCTTTAATGAATGGGGAACAGGGACCACATTGCAACATTTAGGTGAGAATAGAAATCTTTAGTAAATGCAACTGTTTAGGTGAGAGTAAAAATCTTTAGTAAATACAACTGTTTTCTCTATGGAGTCTTCATGTGGTAGGGAGAATTTGAATTTCATAAGCAAGGTAGATAGAAAAGGAAGTTTGCCTTTGAGAAGTCTTTGATGACAGTGAGTTTGAGACCACCTATGGCTGGAATCTAATGAAAACTTTTGTGACATTGTGGTTACATCTGACCAATGAGGTGATAACTACTGGGTGTGGTTCAAAATGGTGCTGTGATTATGAGAAGCAGATCTAGAAGGCTTGAATCCTTACTAGGGGGTCAGCAGTAACTGCTCAAGAGTGCATGTGTTTATGACATCCAAGAGCTATTGTCATCTTTATTATTTGTTGTATATGGCAGCCATTTTATGGATGGATATTTGAAATCACTAAGGATGATTGTGCTTGCTTTGATATTGATAGATTGTAGCTTGTTGGGGTTGTCTTCCTGAGCTGTAGTAGTCATGCTGGGGATACTGTAGTTAGCTACGACATGAAAGGTGATGCCAAGATAATTATGAATTCTAAGTTGCTACTTAACTGGAGTAGGCGTGAGATGATGGAAGTATGAATAAAGCAACTCACCCTCACCAGAGGCATGAAGAATGTTATTAGCATGTTAGAACCATTGATGTTAAGTTGTCCAATCTCACCTTCGTTCTTGTTGGATGGGTTTGGAGCCAATCCTCGGCTCTGACTTGGACACTTACTATAGCTCGAGAGCTCTTTACTGGCTCGAGGCTACCTCTTATCCCAGAATGCCCAGTGCCAACTACCCAGATCTCATTTGCCGTTTTAGCTGCGAGGTTGCGATCAATACTGGCTCAAGCTTAGTATAATTTTTTGTCTCTTTTAAACTCAAATATTGTGCTTAGAATTTGATATAATTCTTCTTTGGTAGTAGTTCGTAAGTTTCTTTTACTGTAAACCCCCTTATTTCATCCTTGTGCTTTACTTTGTGCTGTGTTGGCCATCGCCCATTAGTCGCTAGGCCTTCTGTTATCCCCGGAACTTGTTTAACTTAGAGAGTTCTTCCCCTCCCCCCCTTAAGTGCAGCCATTTAAGTTAGAATCTCTCCTTTAAGGTTTTTATTAATTTTAGTTTTTCTAGTTTGACTTTTACTAGAATGTCTAAGGAAGTTAAAACCTCTGGTTTTAAAAAGTATGACTCATGCTGTCAGAAGATGTCTCTGACAGATAGGCACACTAGTTGTGTTTACTGCTTGGGGGCTCTGCACCTACAGGACTCTTGTGCTATTTGTCATGTCTTTAGTCCAAGGGTCCTGCAGGAGCAGAAAAACAAGCTTATCCTCAGTGGATTATTAAAACAGGATTCTCCGGCTAAAGCATCTCAGCCAGTGAAACCTTTGAAACCAGTCAAGCCATCGGCTCCATGCTCGGAACCAACTGGTGAGCTTGACAAACCAAGTGTGTCGGTGCCGGCTGGCACCAACAAGACTACCCCTCCATCGGCTCCAACTGTTACTTTGGAGCCATCTTGGAGCCACAAAAGAGCTAGGTCTCCTTCTTTGGAGCCGATTCGCTCGGTGCCACAATCACCATTACTTCAAAGCAAGTCCAGTCATCGCTCATCTTCCCACTCCTCTCGATCCTCGAGGTTATCGGATCAGGATGTGGAGAGGGCGGTCAGTAGGATACTTAAGTCACAGGCCCTTGCCAAAATGTTTTCGAGCCCACCTCAACAGGCTTCGGCTCCATCCGCTTCGATTTCGATTCCTCCTCCGACTATGCTTAGTTCGGAGCTGGAGTCCATGGACCCTCTGACAGTGGTTCATTTGGCTCCAATGACATCCTCATCAGCTCCAACATTGGCTCCGATTACCTCGATTCTTCCACCCATCGAGGTATCTGGGTGCCGAAGCTCTCTCTTCGGCTCTGAGGGGGGAAGTGGCATTGAACCCATGTCTGACCCCACTCTCCCTCTCGAAGCGTTGGCTCAGTTGAGCCCGGCTCCCATATCAGCCTCAGAGCCATCGCCCTCGGCTCAGGGTGGTATTCCTGTCTCTTAGAAGCTGGAGCCCTCCTTGTGTCAAGACCGTGACACCTTTGAGGTCATGCTGAGAGTGCTGTCCCCACAGACAGCTCCACTATTGGTTCCAATGGCTCCATCCCCCTTGGTGCTTATGACAAACTCTGCTCCTCCTCCAGCCCCAAAGAGTAGGGAACCTATGCCCCAGAACACCCCATTGGGTGAACCCTCTTCTTTTAAAGCCTCCCCAGAGCATTCTAAGCAGGTTCCCCAGAAGAAAAAGTGTAAGAGGAAGCACCTAGACTCCCCTGAGTCTGTCACCTCAGATACAGACCTGGATGAATCGGAGGGGTCCCGAAGGTCCCCCTTTGAAGATGTTTCCTTTTTGGACATCCTTGAGATTCTCAGGCAGAGGCGTAGCTGGACTTCCCTAGCCCCCTCTGAGAATGAGTCTGTATACCTGAATGCATTTGGTTCCTGACCTTCCACTTTCTGGGTGTCTCCGCCTTTTGATCCACTCATGTCTGTAGTGTCTCAAAAGGCTTGGTCAGCTGCAGATTCCATGGAATCTGTCCCGAGGAGACCCAATAAATTCATCACAGCTCCCTAAGACAAACAATTCTTGAGTAAAGGTGTCCCAGTTGATGCCATGGTGGTAGCAGCAGCCACAAAGAGAGAGTTAGCTGAAACCTCCTCATCTGTCCATCCACCAAATAAAGGCTCTCGTATGATGGACAGATATGGGAAGCAAATGTTTTCATCAGCGACCTTCTCCCTTAGGTCCCTGAACTATCTTTCCCATTTTACTAGGCTTCAGAGGGATCTCCTAAAAGAGCTTGGATATACCCTACAAGATCCAGCAGCTGAGGGAGCTTCAGCCAAGATAACTACCCAGCTGGCGACTCTTAATTCAATAGTCAACTCCTCCATGAGGCTTATTTCATATGCAGCCGATGGAGCAAGTAGAGCTGCAGGAACAGAAGTGGTTCTTTGGAGACATTCTTGGCTATGGCTGTGTCAGTTTGCGGAACCTTTCAGAGCATCCTTCACCAATACCCCCTTTGATGGCTCCTCTCTCTTTGGGCCTCAGGTGAAAGACACGCTTACCAGGTGCCAGCAGGAAGGCAAGATGCTCTCTGATGTCGGAGTCCATTTTTCCACTCCTACCAGACCATACCCAAAGGGCCAAAAGGGTGAAAACATCTGGTTTCAAAAATCCCAGAGACCCTTGCCTGATGCACGTGGTGAATTTTCCCCCAGGGGCAGAGGAGGAAATAATAACAATGGCAGATGCCACCCTCGTGGCAGTGAGGGTCCGCAAAATCAGGGTGACAGTGATACTTTCTCTTCCAAACCCTATCAACATTCCTGAAGGGATGCCCGACTGCTCAACTCTGGAGGCAGTTGGGGAAAGGCTTTCATTGTACCCAGTCACCTAGCAAAATATTACAAAAGACAAATGGGTACTAGCCATTATATCCAGAGGTTACAAGATTCCCATTCATCAACTCCCTTTTGTTTCAAAAAAATCCATCCCAGATGTTCCACCCAATCTAAGGGATCAGGCAGTCACAGAAGTTTCAAGACTGCTAGAAAAAAGAGCCATCCAGGAAGTCCCCGCAGACCAAGTAGGATCTAGAACTTACTCAAGATTCTTTTTAGTGCCCGAAAAGACAGGGGACTGGAGATCAATTCTGGACCTCAGCAGGTTAAACAAATCTTTACAAAAAGAAAAGTTCCGGATGGTAAGACTGCAGTTCATTCTCCCCTTTCTGGGTCAGAACAATTGGATGTGCTCCATAGATCTTCAGGATGCGTACTATCATATAAAAATGGACAGACAGTCCAGGAGATTTCTACGCTGGCTTCCTTGATCCTGCCACCCTTTGAACCAGCAGCTTCAAGTTCCTTGAAATTTCTGTCTTGGAAAACTCTCTTCTTAGTTGCTATTACTTCTGCCAGACATATTTCAGAACTTCATGCACTATGTATTTGCCCTCCATACCTAGTTTTTCACAAAGACAGAGTTTTTCTGAGAACCAACCCATCTTTTCTACCTAAAGTTTGTTCAGAACACAATTTGAATCAATCCATTGAACTTCCTGTCTTTTTCCCTAATCATTCCAACAAGGCAGAATACAAATTACACCAATTGGATGTGCATAGACAACTGCATTTCTATCTCCATAGAACTAAAGAAATGAGAAAATCAGATCAGTTGTCCCTTTCATTTGCTAACAACAAACAAGGCCTTCCAGTTTCTAAAGTAACATTGTCAAAATGGTTATCGGACACCATAGTACATACCTACCACTTGCGACAAAAAGATCTTCCAACAAAACCCAAAGGTCATTCAATCAGGTCAGTAGCTACTTCAGTAGCATTTCAATCTAGATTGCCCATAGATTCAATTTGTGCAGCAGCTACTTGGGCAGATCCTCATACATGTATTTCTTATTACAAAGTAGATGTGGTCTCCCAGGGCAGAGCTTCCTTTGGTTCCACGGTTCTGAAGAGTCTGTTCCAATGAGCCACCCAGGATTGAGGTGCTAGGGATGCTGTCCCATCCAGCAAGAATGAGGGAGAGATTGGACAACTTAACATAATGAAGTTATGTACCTACCATAATGTTCCATGTTAGTTGTCCTCCATCTCACCTTCCTTCTTGCGTCCCTCCCTCCTTCCTCCTTCCTCGAGGATTGAGAGGAGTTTCTCAATGGTTTCACTGGCTAATTTGTTTTGTTATTAGTTGCTTCGCAACCAAACCATGACAATTAACTGCATATCCAGGTTTATTAATGGATTATCTCCTATAATTATGTCTAGTGTGAGCTATCTCAAACGAGATTTGGGTAGCTGACGCTGGGCATTCTGGGATAAGGGGTAGCCTTGAGCCAGTAAAGAGCTCTCGAGCTATAGTAAGTGGCTGAGTTAGAGTCGATGATTGGCTCCGAACCCATCCAGCAAGAAGGAAGGCGAGATGAAGGACAACTAACATGGAACACTATGGTAGGTACATAACTTCTTTTTCTGTGATTGTGTCGATGCCTTTTTGTTCAAGTGTTAGGAAGGCCTCAGAGGTAGGCATCTTTTTGTTTAGGCTTCTAGAACTGAGCAGTTCTATGTTGGTGTATGCCTTTCTTCTGTATTCTATATCTCACTGCATACATAACATATGATATAAGCAAATAAAAGAAAATTTATTAGCAGTGCACTTTTTGTAGTCTTTGTTTAGAGAACTGGAAAATGACAATAACATTGAGACAAACGCTGCATGTCCTTCATCTCTGGTAGGTGTAGGAAAATGGCTTTCCTAAAAAAAGACCAGTATGAGGACGCCCTGTGTATAGAGATACGTGTCATCCCTAATGAAGAAGGTAAGACTTTCAGCCATCTCATCTCCATACTGACACATATGGGATCCCCAGTGGAATGAAGCTGGTAACTAAGATAATTGCTAAAAATCAATGGTCTCTGAAATGTGGCATTATTCACAGTGATGCCAAAATACTGCTCAAGACTAGTTGCCTGCCATTGCCAGAAAAACACTCAGCGAGCCTAACCACATCCCTCTTCATATGGTCTAAGGAGGTGCAATACAGGTTGTTCACATCCACACGAGCAACAACAGCACTGTTTACATTTAGGGAGAATGCTCTGGTGACAACTTGAATTCTAGAACCTGAAATGCAGCTAAATGTCACAATATCCTTGCTCATCCCAGTAAGTGGCATATTGCTATGCCTCACTATGGAGACAGCACATTGTTACGTGGTACAGCAATACCTGGCAATCTAAGGGGCATGGGCATACCATCTGGCTGACCCATACTTGTGCTGGAAGTGGGGACTGTTGTGTGAGTTGCAAGTGCACTGCTTGCATGCTGCTGTGGTTTGAATGTATTTGTATGAGTCTAGAAAGCCTTCAAGGTTTTGATTGACCTTTTTACTACCTCATCATAGGTGAGTTTAGTGTTGGTGCTGTGTTGCTACGGTGCTGAGAAGGTGTGTTTACTGACACAAATGCCTCCCATCTAAATGAGTATATGTACCTGCCTCTTGCATGTAGACCCTAATGTCTGGTAATAGTGAATATCAGTGAGCATAAGGCAATTGCTACACTCCCTGAAGGTACCTAGTGCAAACAGAATGACAACAAATGATGTAAGGGCAGACTGTATCCAGTGGTGTGCAGACGTCTGGCACTCAGAATGGTTTATAGGACAGGTACATTGGGTTTATAGAAGGTTATATGAAATGTACTCTAAGATAAGAAGGAGTTGTAGAACTTCTAGATAGTGGGGTGGAAATATTGTGCATTCACAATATTTAATGGAGTTTTTTTGGAGTTGACCAAGGCTGTAAGTATTTCCAGGACACTAAAGTAGTGACGTATAGAGTG
Source organism: Protopterus annectens (assembly GCF_019279795.1). Classification (NCBI taxonomy): domain Eukaryota; kingdom Metazoa; phylum Chordata; order Ceratodontiformes; family Protopteridae; genus Protopterus; species Protopterus annectens. The sequence continues at coordinate 1,303,030,524 of NC_056735.1, forward strand.
CTATTCCTTTTAATTGTAGTCAAGTCACACCGGACATTGGCTAGCAGTGCAGCTTAGAGTATTATGGCTGCAGATAATAATAATTATTTTGGAGTAATCCTGAGGGGAGAATTTATCCCAGCAACTGGGGATGCACAAGCCATTGTATTTCTTCATGCTGGTCTCAAGCCCACATAAATGGGGAGGATTATGTCAGGAAGGGCATCCAATGTAAAATTTTGCCAGATCAAATATGTGGACAACAATACAGATTTCCATACCAGATCAGTCGAGGCCTGGGTTAACAATGACCACCATCAGTAGTGTTAGCCAACAGGGTCCTGGTGGAAATTGGGCTACTGTTGGCCAAAAGAGAAGGAGCGGTAGAGGGGTAAGGCATGTCCGGAGGCAGGAGGAGAGAAAGAAGGTTAGGAGTATGGAAGTGAGGGCAGGAACTTTGAATGTTGGTAGTATGACTGGTAAAGGGAGAGAGCTAGCTGATATGATGGAGAGAAGGAAGGCTAATGTATTGTGCATGCAAGAAGCCAGATGGAAGGGGAGTAAGGCCAGGCATATCGGAGGAGGGTTCAAATTGTTCTACCGTGGTGTGGATGGGTGGAGAAATGGGGTAGGGTTTATCCTGAAGGAACAGTATGCCAAGAGCATTTTGGAGGTGAAAAGAGTGTCAGATAGAGTGATGTTTATTAAGCTAGAAATTGATGGTGTCATGATGAATGTTGTTAGTGCATATGCTCTGCTAGTTGGTTGTGCGATGGATGAGAAAGAAACATTTTTGAGCAAGTTGGATGAAGTGCTAGAGAGTGTAACCAAAGGTGACAGAGTGGTGATTGAAGTGGATTTCAGTGGGCATGTTGGTGAAGGGAACAAAGGGGATGAGGAGGGAATGTGTAGTTATGGTGTTAAGGAAAGGAATGCAGAAGGTCAGATGGTAGTGGATTTTATAAAAAGGATGGACATGGCTGTGGTGAATACATATTTTAAGAAGAGTGAGGAGCATAGGGTGATGTACAAGAATGGAAGAAGATGCACAGAGGTGGATTACATCCTACACAGGAGGGGCATTCTGAAGGAGATTGGAGACTGCAAAGTGGTGACAGGGGAAAGCGTAGTTAGACAGCATAGGATGGTGGTTTGTAGGATGACACTGGTGATAAAGAAGAGGACGAGGAGAGTGAGGGCAGCACCAAGGATCAAATGGTGGAAGCTGAAAAAGGATGATTGTAAGGTGGAGTTCAGAAAAGAGTTAAGTTAGGTACTGGGTGTTAGTGATGAGTTACCAGATAACTGGGCAGCCACAGCAGAGGTGGTAAGGGAGAGAACTAGAAAGGTGCTTGACGTGACGTGACATAGAGGAAGGAGGACAAGGAGACCTGGTGGTGAAATGAGGAAGTACAGGAGAGTATACAGAGGAAGAGGTTGGCGAAGAAGAAGTGGGATTGTTAGAGAGATTAAAAAAGTAGACAGAAGTACAAGGAAATGAGGCATATGGTGAAGAGAGAGTTGGCGAAGGTTAAGGATAAGGCGTATAGTGAGTTGTATGAAAGGTTGGGCACTAAGGAGGGAGCAAAGGACCTGTACCGATTGGCTAGACAGAAGGACTGAGCTGAGAAAGATGTGCAGCAGGGTAGGGGGTGATAATGAATAACAAGGGAAACATGCTCACAAGCGAGGAGTGTGTGTTGAACAGATGGAAAGAGTACTTTGAGGGGCTGATAATGAGGAGAATGAGAGAGAGAGAGAAGGTTGGATGATGTGGGGATAGTGAATCAGGAACTGCAACTGATTAGGAAGGAAGAAGTAAGGACAGCTATGAAAAGAATGAAAAATAGAAAGGTGGTTGGTCCACATGACATACCTGTGGAAGCATGGAGGTGTTTAGGACAGATAGCAGTGGAGTTTTTAACCAGATTGTTTAACAAAATCTTGGAAAGTGAGAGGATGGCTGAGTAGTGGAGAAGAAGTGTATCGGTACCAATTTTTAAGAATAAGGGTGATGTGCAGAGCTATAGTAACTACAGAGGGATAAAATTGATCAGGCACAGCATGAAGTTATGGGAAAGAGTAGTGGAAGCCAGGTTAAGAAGGGAGGTTATGATTAGTGAGCAGCAGTACAGTTTTATGCTGGGAAAGAGCATTACAGATGCAATGTTTGCTCTGCGGGTGTTGATGGAGAAGTATAGAGAAGGTCAGAAGGAGTTGCATTGTGTCTTTGCGGACACAGAGAAAACATATGACAGGGTGCCTAGACAGGAGTTGTGGCATTGTATGAGGAATTCGGGAGTGGCAGAGAAGTATGTAAGAGTGGTACAGGATATGTATGAGGGCAGTGTGACAGTGGTGAGGTCTGCGGTAGAAGTGGCAGATGCATTCAAGGTGGAGGTGGGATTACATCAAGGATAAGCTCTGAGCCCTTTCTTATTTGGAATGGTGATGGACAGGTTGACAGGTGAGATCAGACAGGCGACCATGTGGACTATGATGTTTGCAGATGACGTTGTGATCTGTAGTGAGAGTAGGAAACAGGTTCATGAGACCTTGAAGAGGTGGAGATATGCTTTAGAGAGGAGAAGAATGAAGGTCAGCAGGACTAAGACAGAATATATGTGTGTGAATGAGAGGGAGGACAGAGTAATGGTGAGGATGCAGGGAGTAGAGTTGGCGAAGGTGAATGAGTTTAAATACTTGGGATCAACAGTTCAGAGTAACAGTGAGTATAGAAGAGAGGTGAAGAAGAGAGTGCAGGCAGAGTGGAGTGGGGGGAGAAGAGTTTCAGGAGTGATTTGTGACAGACGGGTACCGGTAAGTGTGAAAGGGAAGGTCTACAAGATGGTAATGAGACCAGCTATGTTTATATGGGTTGGAGACGGTGGAACTGATGAAAATACAGAAGTCAGGGCTAAAGGTGGCAGAGTTAAAGATATTAAGATTTGCACTGGGTGTGACAAGGATGGACAGGATTAGAAATGAGTATGTTAGAGGGTTAGCTCAGGTTGGATGGTTTGGAGACAAAGCCAGAGAGGTGAGATTGCATTGGTTTGGAAATTTGCTAAGGAGGGATGCTGGGTATATTGGGAGAAGGATGCTATGGGTGGAGATACCAGATAAGAGGAAAAGAGGAAGGCCTAAGATAAGGTTTATGGATGTGGTGAGAGAGGAGATGCAGGTGGTTGGTATGACAGAGCAAGATGAAGAGGACAGGAAGAAATGGAAACAGATGATCCACTGTGGTGACCCCTAACGGGGGCAACCAAAAGAAAAAGAAGAGGACTCCTGAGGGGAGAATTTAATTACGCTCCCACTGAATGCTATGTAGCATGGAATACCTTGAAGCAGTGCACAGCACAGTGACTTGCAGCTCTGCACTGGCAAGTACAAAGCTGCAGAACATAATCCAGCATGGTGCTGATGTGTTATAATGGATTCAGTTCATAACACTGAAAGCTCAAAAGACTGAAACTCAAAACATTAAAACCAAAATACTGAAACTTCAAAATCTTGAAAACTCAAAACGCTTAAACTCAAAACACTGAAAACACATATCATACATATACTGAGTTTAAACAACATAAATCATAGCAATTTCCACCAAGTGTAAGCAGGGGGCAAGCCCCACTGCACCCCCCATGTGGGGCTGTACACCCCTGCTACTTATATATATATATATATATATATATATATATATATAAATCAACTCCAAGACTGCACTTCACTACACTAAGTGCAATCTTGGAGTTGATATATTTAAGTAGCAGGGGGTGTGGCGGGTGCAGGGGGGCTTGCCCCCCTGCTTACACTTGGTGGAAAGTGCTATGATTTATGTTGTTTAAACTCAGTATATGTATGATATGTGTTTTCAGTGTTTTAAGTTTAAGTGTTTTGAGTTTTCAGTGTTTAGAAGTTTCAGTGTTTTGGTCTTCTATATTATGAAGTTTTCTCATTTTCAGTGTTTTGAGTTTTCAGTGTTATGAAGTGAATCCGTTATAACATGTCTGAAACAATACAATGCTGCTGAAAAGAAAGTGACAAAGAAGGACAACCAACTAGTCAGAAAGCGCTGTTTTAGGAAACTTCAACGAATACCAGAAAAGAACATCATAAGTTCAAATGTAGATACTGAACAAACTCTGGTAAAATTAAATAATGATAAAATGCCTCATAAGCAGCACTATCACAATCAGTTGCAAAGTCCTTCACATACTTACCTTGTCAAGGTTTAAACGATTACTTCTAAACAATAGTTGTTTGCTTATGATAGTTTTCAATTAACCTGCTTTACAGATACAAAAAAAAACTACCGTGGAAATGTAGTAATACTCTTTCTGGTAGGTGTTATAGGTAAATAACAGTTTCATGGGTGGGGAGCTTCTCTACTTGCCAGGCCTTACAAGATCCCTGGGTGGTGTGCTATTCTCCTACCCTGTCAGGCATTATTAATTACATAACTGTCATGATAGTTTAGCTACTGCACTATTAACAAATGATTCTGCTTTAGGGATGGCTCAACTATGTAAACAATAAGCCAGAACAGAAAGCATATTACAGAAGACTCAAGCAAACCAGTATAGATGCCAACAACCAGCAGAAGTTCATTGGAGAAGGTATCCACTATTACATACCAGGAAATAAAGAAGAATGACAGTGAGGGATGTTATCAGAATTAGTGACAAACCTATGGCAATCAGGCTCCGCTGTAAAGATAGGCACTATTCATAATCTCAGACTAGCCCCACAGCAGGGTTGCAATAATGAGGAAAGGAGTGCATTCAGATTTCAGTTGCAGTACCTTCTAAATAAAGCAGGGCAACATGAATTGGTGTTGATAATGGATGACCTGAATACACATATCAGGACAGACAGATCAGGATATGATGACTGTCTGGGTCCACATGTGTAGGGCAACAGGAATAAAGAAGGAGAGGCCATTCTAGACTTCTGTCTGGCAAGTGGCTTGATGGTGACCAACACATGGTTCAGCAAGAGAGACAGTCATAAGATTACAAACAAGAGTGGCCAACATGCAACTCAGATAGGCCTCCTTCTAGTAAGTAGAATGCAGTGGGGTAGAATCACTAAATGAAAAGTCATCCCCAGTAAAACAGTCGGCTCACAGCATAAACCACTGGTTGCCACAGTCAGCTGCAAGCAATGGTCAGAGAAGGCTCTAAGGTCAACAGGAACTAGGCAGAAGACATGGAAGTTGACTGGAGAGAAAGCACAAGAGGACAAAGAATTACTCAGGGTTCTAGCACTTCAGAAAGAAGAGGAAATAGGTGAAGCTGAAGAAGAATAGCAGCACCTCTAAACAGCATATATAACAACTATAGAACAGATATGCAACTGAGACAGGTGTGGAGGCAAGATGCATAAAGAAAGCTGGAAGTTATCCAAATAAAGAAGGAGTACAGGAAAAAGTGGGATATAGAAAGGATGGACCAGACTAAGAAGGACTAATGGTTGACTAATAAAGAGGTTAAGACAGGAGCTGCAATGGAAAAAGGGGACATCCACAACTGATGGGCGTAAAGATGTATAAAACTCCAGTCACACTGCATGAAACTTATGGAGAAAGTGACTGATAAATGAATATAGAGAGTACTAGAAAGTAAGATGGGAGATAAGCAGTTTGGATTCAGATCAGGATGCAGTACAACCAACCCAAATGTTTCCAGTGAGACAGATTGTTGAGATGAAGCTAGAGATGAGCAGCAAACAGTCCAACATGGCATTCCTACACTTGGAGAAAATATATGACAAGGTCACAAGACAGCTGATTTTGGCAGTCCTGCAGTAATTTCAAGTCCCAGAAACATTGGTAGAATTAGTACTGGCTATATACAAGGACCCAATGACTCAAGTACCAGTGGGTGTGGATGTGCTTCAGGGTTCAGCTTTGAACTTACTGCTGTTCATACTGGTGAGGGACTACATTAGCAAACAGGTTGGATGGGTCATATCAACAAATTTGCTGTATGCAGACAATGTGACTTTGCAGGCTGATCTGAGAAAGAACTTTAGCAAAGGATAGGGGAAGAGAGTACAAGACTGAAGGCACAGGAGACGAAACTGAGTCTAGATAAGACAGTTGTAATGGCAGCAAATGGGGAGGAATCATAAGAAGCTGGGAAGTGAGATATAGGGGAAAATAATGGAACAGGTTAACAGCTTCAAGAATCTGGGATGGGTGGTTGAGGACAAGGGAACTCTCAATGAGGGGGTCAAAGCTAGAACCAGAGTGGCTGCAGGCAACTGGTACTGAATGTCAGGGGTAGTATATGACAGAAATATGTCAAAGAAGTTGAAAAGTAAGGTGCACAAAACAGTAGTGTGACCAATACTACTGTACAGTACAGAAATCTGGACAGTAAAGGCAGGGAAGTTGAGGAAGGTAGAGGTGATAGGATGAAGTGCCTGAGATGGATGGTACAATGCATACTGTTGGTCAAAGAAATGAGAACATCAAAGCAGAAGCAAAAGTAGATCCAATTGCAGTGAAGGTGAAACAGAACAGAACATTAATAGAAAACCTAGTACAAATTTAAAAGTGAATGGAAACAAAGACAAAGTAATATATAAAACAAAAAATGCTGAAACAAACCACACCAAATCAACAAATCAGTGCAAGAAAGTTACTAGTTTGCACCTTTAAGCAACCCTCTATTGTGAACAAATAAAAATACAAGAAAAAAAGTGTAACTCACTTATCTCTGAATGTTACCAGTGGATATGCAATAAGCACATAACCTGGAATAGAGAATAACTTTCAACATTCTGTACCCCAAATAATAATGTCAGCTACAAGTAAATACTTTTTTGTGGAACATACACACAAATGCATCAACAGCAAGAAAACACACTAAAGAAAGTCTCGCAAAGACACACACAGGCACATACACACACAGTCAGGAATTAATAAATACAAAATCCTATAAAATGTCAAAATAAATTTATAATACTAATAACTATGGCTGGACATAAGGAATGTTTTTTTACCCAACCCAGCCTTGAGTTATTGCTAAAATATCTTGGCATACTTTATGGACTGAAAATCTTAGCCTGCCCTATTCAGTAATATTAAAACAAACAAATGAATTGAGTACCAGATATGATGGACATTGCTGGAACTTTTTTATTTGTTTGTTTTACTATTCAGCAATATCTCATAACCTGCCCTGGGACAGATAGGACCATGTTTAACAATATCAGAAGGTTTGTTGTTGTGTGCCATCATCACATCTACCACTTCATCTTTCTTAGAAGTGCTGGCTGCTGGCTTCCATGCTTTAAATTATACTTAAGTTTCTGCAAAGGCTCACCTTCAGACTTATCAGCTCACATGCATGCTCTTCTCCAGTCTACTCAGTGAGTATATTCCCACATGGGAACTTGGCTCATGAAATGCATTCAGCAACAAAGTCAGAAAATCACTCAGGTATGGTTACTCTCGCTTCAGCAACTCTATAGCCACAGTCTAAAACAAGCTAACACTCATCATGCATTCCCAGAACAGTGCATGTAAGTTTAATTCCCTTCTTCGGCACTTAAACACTGCACTGCACATGTGGTATCACTTTGTTTCAAACTACCATTACTGGCCATTAACTACTCTTCACTGTCCATTTTTAGCTAGGATATCTTAACCTTAATTAAAATATTTTCACCCTGAGGGCACTACCTAAAGGGTATTTGGTTCTAAACTCAAATATACAAGCATGTATGATCTGATAACAAATCTTACTAGCATTATTGCGAAGTACCACACATACACACTCATATCTCTCTCTCTCTATGTATGTATGTATATATATATATATATATATATATATATATATATATATATATATATATATATATATATGCATATTACAACTGTAACCAATTGCAGTTTCTTTACCTGCCACCTTTAATACATAAAGAGTGACTGTAATAGAATATATCTGAATAACTGGCTTTTATGCTTGTAAGCCAGTGACGTTTGTGTCACTGACTAGCTAATTTATTTAACAGCTTATTTTTCTTGTATCTTACTTTTACTAAGGTATCATATTTTATTAGCTAACAAGTCATCTATTTTTGAACAAATTTCTAGCCTGCTGGTATTATGTTGCAAAATGGCATTTAACACAGGTGCTATTTCCCCAAGCTTATTCTGAAAATTAATTTTGCTCAGTGGACCTTCCTAACAAGAAGCTATTGCACAGGAAGAGTCAAAAGGTACAGCAGTTACAATTTACATAAAAAAGAAACACATGTCAAGGCTGGTCAAATAGTATTACGTACTTGTACTCCATTTCCATAGGCAAAGTCCCACACCCTATCCTTGCAAGCTATAGGTCATCCTCTATGACCCAGAAAACCCATAACATATACTTAAACATAGTGGAGATACTCCTCATCAACCCAGCACCATATTCATGGGCGACTTTAACTACCCGATTATCAATGGAGAATTAGACAGGACTCCAAATGTGTAGGCCCAGAGATTCAAACACCCTGAACAACATGTTAACATTAACCTGGTAATCACAAATGTGGGAGAATGTTGCACCTCCCCCCCACCCCCCGAGTGTAACACCCTCACTGGTCAAGTTGGACCATAAAACGTTCTCCTTTGAAATAAATATAAAACCTGGGACCCCTGCTAACCCTAAAACTTTTAGGAATTATTGTAAGGCAAACTTCCTACTAAGTGACATCCTAGAAAATTTTCAGTCCTGCCAAACCCTGAAAACGCTGCAGTCCATGCAGAATTGTTCATGAAAACCCTGCACAATCATGTTAATTATTGCACAGCGACAACTGTACTTACTCGCAATAAGCACAGGGAAAACTCAAAAAACAAGTCACCCTGGTAGAATAACAACATCAACTGTTTGTACATGTTGTAAAACAAAAGGAAGACAATCATGGTATAAATTAGGAAGTGCAGTGTCCAGCAAGGTAAACACTCCCTCATCGATATAGAAAAGCAACTCAGGGGCATAATCAAGTCTATCAAAGCCAAAGTCAAATATGAGGCTAAGGGCAATCAGAAGGCTTTTTTCAGCTATGTCTGCAACTCCAGAGGTAGCACACGACAATGCTCCAAACTAAATGTAAATGCAGCCACATATACTGAGTTGGAAGATACAGCAAATTTACTGGCCAACAAATGTAGTCCTGATTTTACTCCCTCTCTCCCTGCCAGACACCACTTCAGGAAATACCCTCTACCATAACTCACCCAACTATCACTAGGGAACAGGTCCTCAATGCACTTTCCAAGGCCAAGAACACTGCATTGGTGAATACCGATAATATCCCTGGATGACTCTTCTTAGCATGAAACATGACCTGTCAGGACCACTACAATCACTATTTAACCATAGCCTCTAGACAGGATTCATGCCAAGTTAAGGGAGGACTGCAACTGTCATCTCCCTGCACAAAGGCAGGCATCTCTGGACCCTGGTAACTACAGACCCGTAAGTTCGTAAGTCTGACTAGTCTCATATGCAAAGCAATGGAAAGAATTATCATGGAAATAATAAACAATGATACAGGAAACCTTCAGACACTGGATCCAACCCAGTTTGGTTTTATGAAGAGCAGGTCATGCTTACTCAGTGTTGCGAACTTCTTCAAGAAAGTCATCAAAGAAATGGATAAGAGCAAAATGGTGCATACTGCCTATGATGACCTGGTCAAAACATTCAACATAATACTGCACGTGGGTATTGGAGACAAACTCATGAAATTAGGTATAAACCCCTATGTCATCCACTAGATATCCAGCTGGCAAAGTTAGGAGAGTCTACCTCCACGAAAAGGCCAGTCAACAGTGAAGTCCCTAGAGTGTGGTGCTGGGGCTTTTTGGCATCTACTTCTCTGAAGTCAAGTCCAATATCAAGGGCATCTGGCTGACCAAGTTTCCAGACAATGCAAACCAGACATAGTCATAGAATTTCCCTAAGACACAAATACCATCCATGAAAGCCTGACAAATGCCAATAACTGGTGCCAGAGCCATTGTCTAAAAGTCATTGCCAAGAAAACCATAATAATATCATTTGGATAGATGGCTATCCCTGGCTGTCACATTGATAATACACCCCAAACAGTAGACCCAGTAATCAGGGATTTGGGAATGCATGTAGTCAGTAACCTGGCCTTTGACTGTCATGTGTCTATGATAGTAAGAAAATAATTCTATGTTGTCCACCTAATAAACAAGGGTATGACATCTATGTCCAAGGATATCAGTATTTTGCTGAACTTGGCCCTCAGCAGACCAATAACTGAGTACAACACTCCCTTCATTATGTACCTGATCATCATGCAACAACTACAGCATCTACAGAGGTTCCTCACAAAAAGAACACAGGGTGTTAACAACATGTCCTATACACTGTCTTTGTACTTGGTTTCCTACAGACTACTCAGAAGCAATCTCTCTGCACTATAAAGCATCCTCTGTTTCCACTCTGATGGCCCTGCTGCACATATGCAAAACAAACAGCATTAGAATTATGATCTAGAGACCTAAACCTCTTCTGCAGCATAAATAGGACATGTTGGAGTGGCAGGTATGTTTCTCACAGAATTTCCCTTTTCTGGAACGGGCTTCCCATCCATGTGAATCAAAGTTCTTCCCTACCTTAGTTCAAGTGTAACTTGGAACAGTGGATGGGGAATCCTAAATTTATCCCTGGTCTGGCACCTACATCTTTGTTAGACAGAGACAGCCTGTAAATGCTTGACCACCCATACTCAAGCTTACACATACCCCTTAAAATAACCCTAGGGTATCAAAACTTGTTTGGAAGCATGGCTAGGTGTAAAATGGCCTACTGGGGTTGTTGGCCTAGTAACCACCCATGAACCTATGAACCTGTGAACATATATGATCATGTGCCACAGATGCACCGGTATGCACAGAGAGAAACAGAGCAGGGTAACATGTACCAGAAACATAATTATTTTGCTTTACAAAATTGGCCATGGACACTAAAATGATTACTAATGTGCCATCTTTCTATGGCGAAAATACAAAGATGAGTACTTTAATTGTAGTTCCAATAATTTATTTTATGTTGTCATCTTTTGCTTTTTATGTGAGATTAAAAGATATCTGGATGCTAGAATCTACAAGCATGCATGTGTAAATAAACAAGAAAAACAGCATTGTTTGACATTGTCGAATTTTAAAAGATTTGCTCTTTTATATCTTAGATCTGATTGCTTTAGATTTACGGGCTGCTGATTTGCAAAACAAATTTGACTGTAGGGAGTTTTGGAGTCAGGTAAAGCTAACTGCCTGCTTCTACCCTGGGTTAAATGATGAAAAATGTCCCTTGAATCATTATTGCGAATTTCCAAGTGATTCAGTATTCATAATAATTGGTTTGTTTCAGTATTTAAGGTTGAATGATTTTATATTTCGTTGTCTGAGAAAAGTCTCATTTTGAGAGTCAAAAACACTTACCTGTTAATGATGTGTTTTAGTGGTCTGCTGTTCAGGTGGGTTTTATTTTGAATTCACTAAAAGTAGGCATTGTGACATTTTTTAAGTTTATTGAATCTTTGTAAGAAAAGTATATACACTTAAAAGGACGAGAACAAGTAAGGGATTGAGAAATGATGAATCCTGGAAGAGGGGAGCAGGACAAAGAGCAAAGAAGAGGCAGAAGTGTAAGCTTTGTGAGTAAAACTGCCCACAGTACTCTGTTACCTGGGTAGCATGTGTCTGATGCACAGTGTGGCTAGTCCATGCATAGTATAGCATGGGCTGGGTGCATTACTGTATCAATCATTTTTACTGCTGCATATTATGCTCTCTTCACATTGTAGTGATCCGCTATTCCTGTTACATGGAGGACATGGTATGTTAGGCATGGACAGCTGACCCAACTATGCTGTGGGCAATGTTACTCACCTTTGTGACTACTGGCAGTGACAATAACCTCTTACATGTATGTATTTGCTACAGCATTGGCTACACCGTACATATTTTCTCTATCACCCATAACTACAAGATTTTACTATAGTTAATCCAATCTAGAGGTAGTGTCTCACTGTGTAAAATATGTATGTATGTACATTTCTGAATTGTGCTGCCGTGTTGTTTACCATCATTTGCATGTGCTATTCCCCTTGTTTTAATAATGTTGTTCATTCCCATGTCATTATAAAATCATTTCCATATTATACAGGCTGCAGTATTTTGTGGCCTATCATGGTAGCAATGTATATCTCTAAATTGTCACATCCAGCACATGGAAACTACTTATGCAAATTCAGTGACAACAAAGTGCAAAATATTTCTGAATCCTAGGGCATGATTTTATTTCACAAATTCTCTTTCTCACTGCCTTCAGAGTATATTTATCTGTATGATAAGTTTTCTGTTGTCACTTATATTGTTCTCTTGTTACTGCGTTATATGCTATATATTGCTGTTAGCATTACAAATTGTATTTACATTGATTTGTGCATTATTTTTGAAGATAATTTATGATACTCTGATACCATATGTGCTAGCCTTGTTGCTCTGTTACGTCATAAATTGTTAACATTACAAATTCTATATGTACTGATTTATACTTACTATTTCAATGATTTATCTTACACGCTAGTCACATCCATCACTGCAGATGTTACTGGTTGTATGTTTTTTTAATGCATACTGTTTTGTTTCAGTGTATCAGTATTCCTTAGTGAAACATTTTTTAAACATGCATTTATTACTATTGTAGATATTTTGAAGACATTCTGTGGCTATATTTCATTACTTCCTAGAGCTAATAACTAAACTGGTTTAGATATTTTTACTGCTGAATTCACACACTTGCTTGTTTATGAAGACAGGAATTTTTCTAGTGAGTTACACAAAATTTGCAAGCAGGTAGACTTAGCTGCTGATTGACTGATTTTTATCAATGATAACTGTAATATATCCTTAAACAATCTGCAATATTGTCAGTACCTTTCTCCCTGGATTTTCACTGAAACAATATTGTGACCCAGTTGAATTTATCCTGTTATCAATATAAAACAAAAACAGATCAATTCTTCCTTCTCCCTTCTTCCATTCTGTTTCATCTCCACTACTTGTTCACTTTCTTGTTTAATATAGGATGCTACTCTTTACTATCTTAATAATCCAGTTAAGATCATTTAAAGCACTTTATCATCTCTCCCCTTAGCATCTCATCAGAATACATATAATGGCTCATTAGTCTCCCCTTGTACTGTTGTTATCTTTTATGTAATTCTGCTGTGAATGTCTTCACTGTATGTTGTTTGAGATATGATGTCCAAATCTGTCCTAAGCAATGGTTGTAACAGAAAGAGTAACTGTGTTCATTGCACTACCCGTGAATTCTGTCCTTACAGAAAAGCAGCACCTGCTGATCTTCTCATCCACTTCCTCATATTTTCCAACCACTTCCAGATACTCAGCTAGTTATTTTCAGAGCTCTTTGATGTTTGGTACTTGACTCAGCTCACCAGTTTCCATCCACACTCGCACACTTCTTTTACATTGAGTCCTAAATTATGAGATCATAATTTCACACCTGTTGAGATGAGTCATGCATTTGTGTACCTTTCCTGTTTTTCATGTCTCCTTTTTATAGTGTGCCTTATATATTGCAGGGTTAGTGCCCTCTACAGAGAGACTTGCTGCCCCGTATAACTAAACACCCTGTAGACTTTGCAGACAGCTTGATCCAGCAGAAGACCCAGAGGCATCTATTGTTCACCTTACTTCTTACACAGTGAACATCATTCTTTGCCACTTTTTACATGAACTTTTCCTGTACTTACTTTGTATATTGACCACTTGTGTGCGTTAATATGGTTTGGTAAATGCCTTGCTTAAAATGTGGTGTGAGTAGTTATTCCTGAATTCCCAGTCTCTCTTACCCTTTTGCTTTCCTTTTGACAAAACCATCTGAAAGGCTTAGGCTTATTTAAAAGTGCTTTTCTAACAGTAGGTCAGTCTGCCTTAGATTCAGGTGGCCAATGGATTCAACAAAATTATGATGCCTCTTATCTTATTATCAGTGAATATTATAGTCTTTTCGAATAAATGGTACTTTACATAATATAGTGATTAAGGTAGAAATGGTATACTGTGGTACAGGTGCAGTTCAAACACTGGATGGGGGAGAATAATAACATTTTCAAACTGGGATCTTCCCAGGCACAGCAGTATTATTGAAGACCACAGGATTGGCCTTGCCCTGCTGAATCGGTTGTAGAATGTGAGTAGGTAGATATAACAGTAAATGATAAAACTGAGTTTTTTTTAAATTAAACTTGTTTTCTCCTCCCCAAAGCAAAACTGCATATCTCTTCATATTATTCTCAACTCATGAGCCCTGTTAATTTATTTTCTGACCTCCGTTGTTTCATTCCTACAATTTAAACAAGGACTGCTCCCCCTTTGCTTGCATAACCTAGGCTTAATTGTTACATTGGAGTAGCTACTTCTCATGAAAGAAACTTCTGTCTGTTGCTTTCTAGCTTTGCTCCTTTGCTCAGAGGACATTAGTAGAGACTGGTATTCAGGGCTGGTGTAAGCATTTTGGGGGCCCCCAGCAAATGTCAAGTTGGGGGCCCCCTGGGCACCTTCAGTCTAAGTATCACCCTGTCACTGCCACCACTTCTATCCATCTTTTTAGTTCATACTGCAGGCTTTTAGGAGTAGCACACACAGACTAACCTGTAGCTACAATGATCTTATTACAACAGGCATACATACCACACTGTGTTGGCCCATCTCACAAAGGGACATTTTACAGTTACTGGCATTTAGGTGTAACAAGGATACATTACAACAACTCTATGTACAGGGGAGACCTAATGTGCAATGGAACCCTAGGCACTGCTTACTGTTTCAGCCCCCGCCAAAAAAAAAAACACACCCTCTAGAGTTTCCCCCATGTTGGGCTTCCTACTTATGCACAATACTTTTTTTTCTTCCATTTCTCACATTTTACCTTTTTTCTTCAGCTTTTCAGGAAGCCATAACTTTATATATGCTCTAAAGTGCTTTTTAAGTTTATTTTTTTACCCAATGATGGCTTGAACAGAAATGATGATTAAGGAAAGAAATTCAATGTTACTGTTCAGCTTAATTTTCCTTCCGTCTTTTCAATATACTTTCTTGACTAAGACAGCACAGTAATAACCATTTAGGAAATAACTCAATTAAGCCGGTGCCCCCAGAAGCTAGAGCATTTCCCAACTTTTTAATCCAAAAGTGGCCTAAACAAAAATCGTGAGTAAGAAAAAAGAATTTCAGTCTTATTGTTTTCTTTCAATGAAGACAAGTTGTATCCAAGGCTTAAAATTCAAAGCTGACAAAAATAGTAGCTCAAAATAAATTAACAAGTTAATTGTTGTGAGGATGCACAGTACATGTCGAATACTGCCTGCTTCCCTAATCCTCCCAAAAAGACAGTCACTGCCTATGCAACCTTCTGGTGTTAGATTGGGATGAAAGCAGAGATTCAAATGGCCACAGTCATATATTTCAAGTGACTTCTGAAATACATATACATAGCATGCCTACTTACTCTCCGATCCTAACCCCCAAAGGCAATCAGCTGTATATGTGCCTGATGTTTGATTGTGAGGAAAGTGAAAATAAATAATGACTGCAATAATGTAGTCTACTTTGCTGCTACCAGGCAGTTCACTGCCCCTACAGGAGCTAAAGTAACCTTCTTTGTATACCTCTGAGGTCTGTTAGAAAAGTAAGGGAAATGATGACTACACAATCCCCAGCACCCTCATAAGCTACGGTAAATTTCTGTACACAAGCATCTGAGCAGGGATGTTTTAGAATGTTTGTGGTTGAGGACAGAGGTTATTGTCAGTTTTATCCTAACAGGGTCATATCATATAACTCCATCCAGGCTAAAGGGTGCAATCAGAAAATGAAAGCATTTTTTTCTCCTCATTTTTCCTCAACCAAAAACAGCTTTTTTGGGGTCCCCACAGTCAAGGATGATTAAGGGAGCCTCCTGTATCCATTTATACAATTTAGGGAGTGGGGGCCACCAGATTCCTAGAAGATCTAAGTGTCTGAATGCTCTGTGATATATTTTATGCTTTACTTTTGAAATATAATCACTTGTTAGTTACATTTTATTGATACCCTGAAGAATAATGTGTGCATTCCAGCATTATTGGATATGTGCATTGATAAAAATATGTGATATTTTTACACACACACACGCACACACACACACACACACACACACACACACACACACACACACACACACACACACACACACACACATACACACACAGACACACCACAGCAATGCTAATTTTGTACTTATTTCAGCAAGTACATTGTACAACACTAGTACTGCTACACAAGATCAGTGATTGCGTTTAGCAGTCATCAAACAGCAGCAGGGATAAGTCACTTTTATTTACCTCAGTGAGGAGTAAATTAATACCTATCACTATCCCTGATTTCACAGATATTCCTGATTTTGCCCCATAATTTTGCTCTGTCACAATAAATCCAGTCATCAGATTTTTATACTTATTGTCTAAAAATGCATGTTGATGCAAAATGTGTTATTATAGTAACTTTTTAAATGAATTAGAGTAATATATAAAATGTGTTCCTCATTTTGAGACTTTATTATGCTATTATTTTTATCACTGAACAGAATTCTTCAGCAAAGATGTTGAGAATTACAGTATCAGTTCTGCCAGTATGTATAAAAACCTTGAAAGAGAAACCATTTCTGAAGATTAGAAGCATCAGCTCTTCTTAAACTCCACAGTTTGCACTGATATCGGTCACCCTGGGCTGCTGATCTCTGCAGTGCTTACTTTGCTTATGTTCATTACAGCTTTGTCCTAACAGGGTCATATCACAGTCCTGTTCAGAGTGTAACTGAAACTTAATACATTTTTTCTCCTCATTTTTCCCCAACAAACAGCAGTTTTTGTGGGGCCCCCACACAGTCATTGATGATTAAGGAGCCCCCTCCAGCCACAGTTATTGCAGGTACCTAAAACTGGCTATGTTGTTAATTTTAGTGAAGAGGATGTCCACCATCAGGGCTTAACTAGGCCGGGGCATTATATCATTGGTAAAATATGTAATGAAATTGTAAAGCTTGTTACTTGACAAAATATTGTTACTATAACTAAAGATGTTTGAATTTTGAAGGAGATAAATACGAGTTATTATTACTTACCTGCTTTATTAAGTATACAAGATTGCTGTACTAGCTTTTGTTGGTTTGACAGACATGTTACAAAATATCAAGATAAGATAACTTGCTGTGGCTGGGGCCCCAAAACCGGCTATGCTGGTATTATAGCATGGGAACTGAGAACTAAACAGTGATCATTTAGAAGAGCATCAGATATCTTTCAGAAAGCTTGTTTAGAGCTCTTCATTTTTCTTAAGTATGTAGTATGAGCTGTTAGTGGTCATGGGATGTTTTGTAATGATATCCTTTACATTTATGCTTCACTGTCTTACTGTTTATCTGGCCTATGCCAAATGTCAAGTTTTGGACTATAGACAGCATCCTGCCCCAGAGAAGGATAATTATCTATGGATATTGGAACAGATTCTGAAAATGTTGCTCTCAGTGTAAGTTTGCACTAATTCCGAAAGACGCTGTCAATGTAATTGACTTATTTCAATGTAAGGCTTATCTATAAACAGGCTTAAGTCTTTTGGAATCAGGCTCACTGAATCTTGCTTCCCTGGCTGAAAGTGAGATTACCCAGAGTATCTCCTGCACCTTCTTTGCCAAAAGTGTAAATGGATGCTTTGCATTTGTGTCAGCAGTTTGCCCAGGAGGAAGGGGTATTGTGCTATGTTTTTTGTAACCTATGAAAACAATGATATTCACACTGTGCAGGGTCTAATTATTAATGTAAAGCCTGCATTCACTAAAAATGTTTTGTGATTAATGAGATAGTTTGAGTGACTGTTCCCATACATATGTTTTTCGCTAAAAGCTCATGCTCTGTTAAAAGTGTACAGGTGGTGGAAAGAGGGGCATACACTTTTATTTGGATAGCAACTGAATCATAAATAAGTAAAGGCTAACTTGTTATATTGTTTGCCATCTTTTTTGTTTGTGTAAATGCTTGCCTTTCAGTTTGAAATCACTAATTATCATTTTGTATGGCCTTTTTTCCTCAATGTGGAATTACAAAGGCCTCATTCTGGATGACTATCACGAACAATATGTTCAATATTTGATTACTGCCTGTTTTATTTGCTAGTAGTACAGTAAAGCTTAACTTAAGGGAATGTTATTTTTGGCACTACACATCCCTAAAACAATTACTTAAGAAAACTGAAGTTCATTTAACAGCTTTTTATTTTCAAATCTATACTTCTTGAGTTGACATTGTTATACAATGGGAAATGTAGTTTCTTACAATAGTATACAACAGCTGTAACATCTGCTGCTGCAGTTATTTTTATTTTTATATTTTTACTTTGTTTAGCCCTAATAAACATAAATCAAATGTTTAATATGTGTTTGTAAACTTAAATTAGAGCAGGGAAGTTTGATAACTATTGTGAGGAGTTTCCTAGTCACCATAGCACAACAAGCTTACTACAGAACTCCTTAAAGTCAGTTTCCCTAGAAACTGACAAAATGCCACATAAGAATTTATCAGGTGAAGTGATGAAGCTGTTAATACGTGCTTCAGGGCAGAACATTCCCTTCTCTCTGCAGGAGACCCTGCTCTGCATGTTTACTCTAGTTAAATTTAAAAGGCAGCAGAGCAGAGAAAGTAATGGCTAGTGATCCAAGTTATTTTATTTATTTATTTATTTATTTTATATTTGATTACTGGGTTGGTCTGACTGGGCAATCAGGTGCCCGTTTTCAGCAGAGACCCAGGGAGAAAAGCTTCACATACATAACAATCATATGAATAAAAATGAGAATACAAAATAAAAGATAACAATATAAGATACAAAAACTCCACATACATGATAACAGTACAAAAGTCGGAGATGAGTACAAATTCGTAGGGCAAATCAACAATAGAACAAACAATAGTATATCATGCCATAGTATGATGAGAAGTTACAATAGTGTACAATATATACAATATATTTGAGTAAGAAAGCACAGTAATACTATATACAGTTGTATACATTTTTTTTAAAAATATAGTTGGTTATGATATTTTTTTTTTGCATTTGACCTTTGTGTAGTACCAGAAAAAGATTTATCTGAATGGTGGTAGTAGGGCTAGCCATAGTCATTACAGGTACATTGCCAGATGAGATTGAAGTGGGTTTTTAACTGGGTTTTAAAGGTGGGGCTGCCGTTTTGCAGTCTGATATCTTGTTGAAGAGAATTCCAAATTTTAGCAATTGTGTAGGAATAGAGGGATTCACCAGCATTGTGCTTACACTTAAGTACTTCAAGAAGGGCTTTGTTTTTGGATCTTAATTGGCGAACAGAATTGTGAAAGCTGAGTAAGCCTGAGAGATCAGGAATCTAGTTTAGGTGGTACAACAAATAATGAGGTATGGTGAGTTTGTTATAGCTTAGTACGTTGATGAGTTCCAGGCAACTTAGTTGTTTTAGTGACTGACAGTGGTGGGAGTGGAAATTAGAGCTATTTTATTGTAGCATATGGACAATTTGTATAGGTCTGACTTGCAAGGGTTTGTTACCAGAGGGGATACACAGAGCAATGTAGAGAGAAGGTGAGTTCTGGATATAGTAATTTTGGTGTCTTTGGTTAGATTGATTTTTGCAGCGGTATAGGGCTCCAAGTTTTTTATGGACTTTGATATGGTTTGTGCTATATGTTTGTCAGACTTTAGGTTTTGGTCAAGTATTACACCAAGGAGTTTAGCTTGTGATACTTGGGAGATTAGGGTGTTATTGGCAGAATTTATAGAGCAGAAGAATCAATAGTTTTGGTAGGATGGAAAAGCATAAGTTGAGTCTTTTTGGGGTTAAGTATTAGTTGTGAGTTTTTTAACCATTTTTTGATATTGGAGGAGGCCTCTTGGGTTTTAGTCTGGAGTGTCTGGAGTGCGGGAGCTGAGCAGATCAGTGTAGTATAATCTGCATGTTGGACTACTGTAGTGGCAGTGTGGAGGGTGTTTATAAAGATATTAAATAGTAGGGGTCCCAGAATGGATCCCTGTGGTACACCTACTGTTACTGGGAGAATGGGGGAGAGGGAGTCATGCTGCTTAACTGCTTGTTGTCGGTTGGATAAGTAGTCTTGAAACCAGAGCAAGGAGGGGTTGTTTAGGTTGAGATCGCCTAAGATAGTAAGTAGTTTACTATGGGATACTGTATTGTATACTTTGGATAGATCGAGGAAGGTGGCAGTCACTAGGTTTCCTTGGTTCCTATATTGATTGATAGTGTTGGTGAAGGATATGAGTACTGTGGTGGTGCTATGGGATGGGCAAAAGCCATGTTGGGTGTTGGTGAGGAGATTATTTGTAAGTAAATGTTTCATCAGCTGAGAATGGATACATTTATCTAGGATTTTTGATAGGAGGGATAAGATTGCTAAGTTCGATTGAGAGACCACCTTTGTGCAAGGGAATTATATATGAGGTTTACCAGTGGGCTGGAATTGTATGCTCATTGATAGACTGGTTGATAAGTATTGAGATGGGTACTCTGCAGGGAGTTTGTCGATTGCTAAGGTGGTGGGTTTTAGTTTAGGGAGGTGCTTGTGCATTGTGTTGGTAGGAACTGGTTTGAGAGTGAATGAGGGGTATGAGTTTGGTTGGTGATTGGTTGTGGGGGAGTGCAGGTCTGGCTGTTGCTAGTTAGGTTAAGGATGGAAGAGGTGAAGTAGTTGTTAAATTGAGTAGCTATCTCTATACTATCGCCTTTGACATTGTGGAGGGGTAGTGGATTTGCCAGGTTATAATACTTGGTTGACAACTGCCTACAATTTTTGGGGTTAGTGCTGCATGTTTCAATTGTAGCTCTGTGTACTGATTTTTTTTATCTTGCCTTATCTGTTCATTTGCTTTATTACGTAGTTCGAGGAAGATCTGCCTGTTGTGATCAGCCTTATTGTGATATCATGTATCCCAAGCTTTATCCCTGAGTTTTAGCAGGCTTCTTATGTTTTTAGAGAGCCATGGGGCTGGGTTGGTTTTTATACAAATTGTCCGTAAAGAGAAATGAGCATGTTATCTGACTGCACAGTACTGTCTTTAAAGAATATTTAGTCCTAAATAAACAAACGCAAGACTCTAGGCTTATATTTTCAAACGTGGTGAATTACATTGCAATTTCTTACTCTTGTTTATTGTAAGATGCTTTCTAGAAACATTTTATAGTTATTATGGATGCAGGTTAGAGCTTTTCCTTATGATCTAGGGTGTTGAAATTGCCCCATTCCCAAAGTCCATATATGTAAGAGCCTAAAGTCCTACTGTGTTCCTTTAAAAACACTTTTCGGGAAGTACAAGCATAAAATAGCTTATTGACTGCAATTTTGCAATTTATTTTCCCCTAAACCATCTGACAAGTGGTAAGAGTTGTTCAAAAGTTTCAAAGAACCATAATTGCAATCTTTACGTATGCTGCCATTTGCAATTAAGCAGCTAATAAGAGATATACTTCAGCGCAGCAAATAATGCTGGATTTCTGTCCTGGTACTGAAGAGTGCATGAAGGCTATGTACCAGGGGATTCTACTCTATTATCATTTTGCTACAATGTGGATTAGCATTACGGTTACTGAATTTAATGCCCACGTTTCTGTGATAGCTACACAGCAGTAGGCATTAAACTGATAATTTATTGTTCCTAAAGTTCTGCTTTATATACAGTGTGGCTTACTCTTGCTTGCAATTATACCAGCCAGGTGATTGGCCTTGCTAAAACCTACGCCATTTGGTATATGGCATGTCTCATAACTTGGGCACAGGATTTCTCAGGTAGTAATCACATCCCACTCTATCATAGTATGGCTAGATGTGAAGGAAACATAATCCTCCCAAATTTGAAAACTGTATTTTGATCTGGCCATGATTCTGCCAGCAACACAATATAGTTTTTTTTATGTCATCTCACTCAGGACATTTCTGTTTTCCCCATTCCCAGCTGTAGAAGCATGCATGTCATATTGTTTATGTAAAATGATCCACTTGTGCATGCATTAGCATAAATATATGGTACATGTGCATACAGCAGCATGTAGTCACAATCAATCTGTATATATTTTGCCATGCAACATAGAAGATTGCACACGCATGTATACCAATATGTGCTCTTGAGATAAGCATAGATAGCAGCATGCACGCATGGAGGCATTTACATATATCATTGTCTCAGGCAGGCAACACAGTTATGAGACTCCATGGAACAGCAAATGTGAACATGAATTCTTCAAAATACATTTTTTAGTTGAGTTCTGTGTTCTGTAGCTCTGTGTATGCAAACACACTTGCATTGTTGTAATGGTGCATAGGTCTGAAATGAAAGCACAAGCCACTATGTATCTGCTATAACAGTTTATACTGCATGACTAAATAATAGATTTAGAACATGGTGTACTTAACAGTTCCATAATAAATATGTAGTTTCTGCCTGCTGTCTATACTGATAATGTGCCTCTCAGTTCCTCTCATAAACATAGGAAGTATGTTCTATGTATAGCATTGCCTGTCCTGTCTCAATCCTTATAAATAGGTCAATCCAGGAATCCCATGTCCCTCTCTCTTGAAAAAGTCACACACTATCTCTCTGCACAAAGGAGGAAATTCAGATGACATTACTAATTTAAGATCTATAGCAATCATATCCCCCCTCTCCAAAATACTTGAAAAATGTATTAAAAAACAATTACTAATCTTATCTCCTGCAGGAAAAACTCCTATTTCCTACACAACACAGCTTCTGTCATTCCCATAGCGCTAACACTGCACTTCTAACCCATATAGATCCTTTCAATAAAGCTAGAGATAATGACAAACTGGTCTCTTTCTTATTTCTAAACTTGTCTACAGTTTGTCACAGCAAACTTCTTCAAATATCCTAAGTCTCTCTCAGCTCACCCTTCCATGGTTCCATAGCTACCTGTCCAATAGGTATCAGTCAGTAACATGTCACTCCACACTCTAGCCTTATCTCCCAGTCACCAGTGGT
This sequence comes from Protopterus annectens, assembly GCF_019279795.1. Classification (NCBI taxonomy): domain Eukaryota; kingdom Metazoa; phylum Chordata; order Ceratodontiformes; family Protopteridae; genus Protopterus; species Protopterus annectens. The sequence goes on from NC_056735.1 coordinate 1,303,053,664, forward strand.
GTACCATAGGGCTCTATCCTTGGTCCTCTCCTTAACATTCTTACCAACACGCTCCACATATTCACACAATAGGCCTTCCTAATACTGTATGCAGATGAGTCCACACTCATCTGCACATCTGACAATATGGTACACCTCCAAAGAATTACCCAGGAAGCTTTAACAGCCACTGAAACATGGCTTTGTAATTCACAACTCATGTTCAACTCATAAAAACAAACTACTATTTTTCCCCAAATCACTTTCTCATGAAAAAACTAAATTTAAAGTTCTCTTTTGATAATACAACCAATGAAGTTACTTCTAATTGCAAATTATTAGGGATAATAATGAACGATAATCTTAAATTTGACCTGCATATACAAAATTATGTAAAAAATCATTGCAAACTAGGGATGCTTTATAGAGCCAAAAACGTTCTTACCAGCACAACTAAAAGTACACTTACACTAACAATCTCCTCTCCACTCTTCTTTATGGAGCTCCCATCCCTGCTAACCTCCAGGCATCACAAAAATCAAAACTTGAACAATGCTATAACAAAGTTACTAAATTTGCAGCCAATACGGCTTTTAGAACCCACCACTGTAAAACACTAAAAAGCCTAAATTGGTTAGAACTACCCCATCAACTAACATATACTTATGTATCGACTTCTTACCACCATTAGAATTATCCAGGATTCAACTATGTTCCCAGTCAGTCATTGCGATCCACTGACCAAAAACTCCTGCCTGTCAGCAAACCAGTCAAATTTGCTGGGCATTCTCTGTTCTCGTGTCACATTGCTAAGGCCTGGAACTCCTTACCTGTATCCATCAGGTCAATACACTCTCTCATATCCTTAAAACCATTCTGAAAGACTTCCTAGCCAAAACCCGCCTCTGTTCTTGCTCAACACCAGGATAAACTATATCTCTAAATGTGAACAAATACCTTTTCATACCTTACACCTCCTTACTCTCCCTTCTTCACTCACTTCCTTACTTCCATCGATTTCTCTCTGGCTTTTTCTCTAAATATACCATAAGTCTGCTTTTTCTCTTACTTCATATTGCAATTACTGTTTGTATTATACTAAATTACCTTTACTTTCTCTATAAGCTGGCTAAAATTGCTATAAATATTAACTTGCATCTATTCTTAAACAAATGTTGACATGATTGGACTAATTTTGTATAATTATTTAAACTGTAGATCTTTTAGTATTATTTTTAAAGATAGCAAAATTATTGTTTTTAAAATATTTTATAATAGTTTGGAGCTTTTCTGCTGGGGCATCCACTGAAAATGGGCTCCTACCAACTCAGACTTTCCCAGTAATCAAATGGCAATAAATAATTAAATAAAAGTAGCTAAAATAACAATATGTGTGTTCCATGCATTTTCTGAAGGATAGGAAGTCTAATACTTAAATGTATGTCATTTAGTGACTTCAGTTCAGTCCTCAATGTGGTTTGTCCAAAAAACAAATATTTTATGAGGAACAGCAAACTCCAAAAACACAAAAAAAAGAAAAAAAAAAACCCTAAGCCATGACAACGGCCACAAGCTTAATGTAAAAAATTCGTACTTTAATAATAAAACAAACAACGGATAACAGCTTTTGTCTAGTAGACTTCGTCAGTTAAAAATAATTCAAACTGAAACAGTTTAAATCCTCTTAATACAATCACATGATCATCAACCCCATTCCCTGATGCACGAACAACAAATCAAATAGATAATTAATTTTTCACTAAGTCCTTGAAAATGTGCATGAGACATCTTCCCACTGTTTACAAATAAAAACTCAAGCATTACTTTGTTAAAAGCAAAAACTGAATCACATAATACGGTTATTCCATAATTATTCATTTCCTAAAAACATTAAAAAATTGTAAGTTCTTCTATTCGTCACTAGATGAATCTTACAGACCAATCATTGAGCAAAGGCTTTCATTTTCAATAGGCTGATAATGGGGGGGTGTTCATTAATCCCTGGCCAATTACAGGCATTACATTTCAACTGCCAATGCAATTCTTGCCTTTCCAGTATTAGTTGCCAGGGCGGGAAAATTTCTTATATGCTTGAAGAAAGTAATAGTTGATTTTCTTTCTTAATATCATACAGGTGCTTTTATATGCATTCCTTTAACCTGCATTCTGTTTTCCTGATGTAGAATGCATGGTATAGTTTGCACAAAGCAGCATAAACCACACCCCCACTCACACAATTAAATTTACCAGTTATAGAAAGGTTATAGTTATTCTGAACTTTTTACCAGTCTTAATGTATTTACAATATTTACAACACCCACATTTTGACATGTGGGGTGGCCCCCACAGTTCCTTACTTCTTATGTTTTCAAAGACATTCTTAAAGGAATTTCTCTTGCTATATACTATATGGGGCTTTTCCCCTGCTTTCTCCTTAAGATTGATATCATCATTAAAAATGCCACAATTTTTATTTAAAATCCATCTGATTATGTGGCTATCCATACCAAATGTTGTAATAAATGAATTATGAGGGAAAGTAGCATCCTTTTTATTAATGCTTTTGTTTAAGTGTACTTCCTGCATAACTTTGCTGCTTAAAACAGGTAAAAAATTACCAGAATTTCTTTTATGACTAACCTCCCTTGTTAGTTCCACTAGCATATTCCTTGGGTACCCCTTCATACAAACATGTCCATTAGAATATTGCACTCTTCCAGAGAGTGGTCATCAGCGGTAATCATTTAAGCAACTCTCACAAGATGCCTTTTAACTACCACTCATTTCTATGTGGCAGGATGAGCACTAGAATAATGCAAGAAACAATTTGGATATGTGAGCTTTCTGTAGGTGCAGGAAATGTACCTCCGTTGGTTATAATCTTTTTCCAAAAGAACATCAAAATAGGCTATTTTATCTCTGTTAATTTCCTGTGTGAACTTCAAGAATGTAGTGCTGTTACTGATGTAAACCAGAACCACATGTATTTAGCCATACTATCCTTCCAGATGATAAATATATCATCCAGATAGCACAAATATAAGTGCCACAAGTCTTTACACTGGGTGGGTAATAAAAAGTGTGTTCCCATTATGCCATAACCACATTTGCAAATAAGGAGCCACAGGGGTAATCCATGTCCACCCCCTTCTTTTGCAAATAGTATTGCCCCTCATATATTTATCCTTTAAAATTATTTCTATACATTCCTCATATAGATTGATATACTCCTGTGCCATACCTCCCAGGGAAAGAAAATTGCAAAACCATTGTGCTCTTAGCTTGTGGAGGATTTCAGTGTATAAGTCCCTCACATCAATGCTAATTAATATGTCATTCTCATCAAATATAAGATTATTTATCCTGTCTAGGAAGAACCTCAAATCTTTACAAACATGACTTTCCTGCAGTAATAACCTTTTAAGTTTATGATCAATAAATGTAGCACATGCCATTGTGATGGATTCATGGCCATCCGCAATTGGGAGAAAATGTGGGTTATTAATATCCTTATGGATTTTCAGCACACTGAAAATCATGGGTACAAACTGGCAGGTCATATTTATATAGTTAAATTCATCAATACTGATTCATCCTTCAATAAATAAGTCATTGAATTGGTTCCTGATTTTATGATAAGCAGTGTTTAACTCATTCTTTGTAACTGGAACATAAGTGTCATCTTGTAAAATTTTCAACATTCTTTCCCTATACAGGTTGTTGTTCATAATGACCAGCCCCCCCCCCCCAAAATCTGGTTTCATTATCCTTATGTTAAGTCCCTTAAGGTAATCAAACTGTTCCCTTTCTCTTTTAGTTAGGTAGTACTCATAACAACTACTAGCTTCAGTCAATGTCCCCCTAATGTCCAGCTCACAGATATTTTCAAATATTTCTAAAGTAGGATGTAGGGGAGATTATATGTGCTAGATACCTGGAGACTATCCAGAGCATTTGTTAAGTCATTAAACAGTAGACTGAAATTTGTTTTCCTAATAAATAGTTTGTCAATCAGTCTCAACCAAACTGGATTTTTTACAAGGGATGAATGAGAGTCCACAGCTTAACATGTTCACCATATCCAAGTCGATATTTACTGTAGAAAAATTATAATCCTTGAAATCTTTTTCTCTATTGGTCCGAATCAAACATGTGATTCCACAAGTGGTTCTATAGTCCATATTTTTTAGCCTATCATTCAAAAGTTCCATACTAGAGGCTCCTCCTGAGCTCATCTCCTGCCCCCCCCCCATTGCACCATCAAGGTTGCCCATGATAGGGCTGTTGATTCAGGGAATTCGATTGTCATTGGTTCCTCTGTGGGTTTGTTTGTTGGACTGAGTTCTGCCATTGGTTCCTGTGTGTTTTTTCTTTTAACCTCTCCAAATGTCTTAATGGTGGATTCATAGATAGGTTGATTATTATCATAAGTAGTATTTATAGCAGTGTTCTTGTTACTAGTATTATTACTGTTGGAGCCATTCTTTGTTTCAGAATGACCATGTATGTTTTTAAAATATCTCTTACCCAGACCTGAGACTCCAGGGACTAGGATATGCCACTTTATTCATAGATTTCAGTGCATCCTTTTCTAATTTCCTAATTTTTGTGTTTTTAATTAGCTCAATTTGTTGGTCAGTACTCATAAAAAAGTGTGAATATTCATATATGAACTGTTCTAACTATACATCATGCATTATTAATTTGTTCAATGTGTTAAATTCTATGGATAGAGTCTTAATTAATTTCATATTATGTCTAATTAAAAGTTCAAGATGCTCAAATCTTTGCTGGTCAAAGAGTGCAAGCAGGGAGAGTTTCTTTCAAGTCCAGTGGGATAACGCCACATACATAATCCCTTAGGAATTCATTCGACTCTGATGCACTGAAGAAAGTATGCATTTTTTTTTTAATAGTTTGTAGTCATATTCATTGAGTCTTTCATGAATAGTACTGTGGTGTTATACCTGTTCTGTATTGAAATCCCAATTCCTCTGCAGCCAATCATTAAGCCTTGGCACATTACCCCTACTGGGACGATACCTCACCGAGTTTTAGGCACCATTATCTCTTCCATTATGAATAGTTGGCCCCTCCATCTGTCCTTCAATTCTGAGAGGTGGCATATGTGTTACTCCATTCAAATGTTGAGTGTTTTCCAAGGAATTTGGGGTCAATTCATCAACCCAAGTAAGCTGCTGTATGAGAGGAGTTAGATTTTCAATGTTTTTTTTTTTCTAAATCCCCCATCTCAAGTTCAGCAAACAGCTGTAGTGAGCCTGCTTGGCTGCCATTAGCCATAATGCTCCAAAAATCAAACTTCCAAATGACTGAAGATATGGATAACAACCTCCAAAAGCATGGAAAAAAAAACCGCTAAGCAACAACAGCCACAAGCTCAATGTAAAAAATGCGTACTTTAATAATAAAATGAACATAGGATAAGCATTTTCATCTAGTAGATTTCATCAGAAAAAAAATTATTCAAACTGCAACAGTGTAAATAACCATAATAAAATCACAGGATCATCAATCCCATTCACTGACGCACCAACCACAAATCAAATAGGCAATTAATTTTTCACTTATAAGTCCTTAAAAATGTGCATGAGACATCTTCCCATTATTTACAAACAAAAACTCAAACATTATATTGGTAAAAACAAAAGTTGAGTTACATAATACAATTATTCCATAATTATTAATTTCCTAAAAGCATTAAAAAATAGTAAGTTCTACTATTCGTCATTAGATGAATCTTACAGATCAGTCATCGAGATAAGTTCTTCATTTTCAATGGGCTTGTAATGGAGGTGTGTTCATTAATCCCTGGCAAATTACAGGCATTAATTTCAACTGCCAGTGCAGTTTCTGCCTCTCCAGTATTAGTTGCCAGGGACCATCCATTTTATTTCTTTCTATTTGTTCAATTACAATAAACTTAAACTTATGATTGGGAAAATTTCTTATATGCTTGAACAAAGCATTAGTTGATTTTCCTTTGTAAATATCATACATATATATATATATATATATATATATATATATATATATATATATAAATTCCTTTAACCTGGGTTCCATTTTCCCGATGTAGAATGCAGGGCATAGTTCACACAAAGCAGCATAAGCCAACCCCCCACTTTCACATTTAAATTAACCAGTTATAGAAAGGTTATAGTTATTAATTCTGAACTTTTCACCAGTCTTAATGTACTTCCAGTATTTACAACACCCAGATTTTGACATGTGGGGTTGCCCCCACAGTTCCTTTCTTCTTATGTTTTCAAAGATGTTCTTAAAGGAATTTCCCTTTTTATATACGGAGCTTCTCCCCTTATTTCTCCTTAAGGGTTATATCATCATTGAAAATGCCCCAATTTTTATTTAAAATCCATCTGATTATGTGGCTATCCATACTGAAAGTTGTAATAAATGAATTACGAGGGAAGGTGGCATTCTTTTTATTAATGCTTTCATTTAAGTGTACTTTGTGCATAACTTCACTACTTAAAATAAGTAAAAAAATACTAGAAATTCTTTTATGACTAAGCTCCCTCGTTAGTTCCACTATCATATTCCTTGGGTATCCCCTTCTTACAAACATGTCCATTAGAATATTGCACTCTTCCAGAAAGTGGTCATCAGTGGTAATCATTCAAGTGGCTTTCACAAGCTGCCTTTTAACTACCACTCATTTCTGGGTGACAGGATGAGCACTAGAATAATGCAAGAAACAATATGGATATATGGGCTTTCTGTAGATATGAGAAGTGTACCTCTGTTGGTCATAATCTTTTTCCAAATGAACATCAAGATAGGCTATTTTATCTCTGTTAATTTCATGTGTGAACTTCAAGAATGTAGTACTGTTATTGATATAAACCAGAAGCTCATCTATTTTAGCCATACTGTCCTTCTAGATGATAAATATATTGTCCAGATAGCACAAAAATAAGTGCCATGAGTCTTTATATTGGTGAGGGGAAAAAGTGTGTTTACACTGTGTCATGACCACATTTGCAAATAAGGAGCCACAGGGGGAACCCATGGCCACCCCCTTCTTTTGCAAATAATATTGCCGCTCATATATTAAAAAAGTATTCTTTAAAATTATTTTTATGAGTTCCTCATATAGATTGATATATTCCTGTGCCATCCCTACCCAGGAAAAAAATCGCAAAATCATTGTGTTCCTAGCTCATGGTGGATTACAGTGTATAAGTCGCTCACATTGATGGTAATTACTATGTCATTCTCATCAAATATAAGATTATTTCTCCTGTCTAGCAAGAACCAAGAATCTTTACAAACATGGTGCTGCTGTAATATCCCTTTAAGTTTATCATCAATAAATTTAGCACATGCCATTGTGATGGATCTACAGCCATCCACAATTGGGCGAAAACGTGAGTTATTAATATCCTTATGGATTTTCGGTATCACCTTGTCACCCAGAAATGAGCAGTAGTTAAAGGGCAGCTTGTGAGAGCCGCTGGAATGATTACCACTAATGACCACTTTCTGGAAGAGTGCAATATTCTAATGAACATGTTTGTAAGAAGGGGATACCCGAGGAATATGATAGCAGAACTAACGAGGGAGGTTAGTCATAAAAGAAATTCTGGTAATTTTTTACCTATTTTAAGCAGGAAAGTTATGCGGGAAGTGCACTTAAATGAAAGCATTAATAAAAAGGATGCCACTTTCCTTTGTAATTCATTTATTACAACTTTCAGTATGGATAGCCAGATAATCAGATGAATTTTAAATAAAAATTGGGGCATTTTTAATGATGATATAACCCTTAAGGAGAAACTGGGGGGAAAGCCCCAAATAGTATATAGGATGGGAAATTCCTTTAAAAACACATTTGAAAACATAAAAAGTAAGGAACAATGGGGGCAACCCTGCATGTCAAAATGTTGGTGTTGGAAATATTGTAAATACATTAAGACTGGTGAAAAGTTCAGAACTTATACATTTTAGCTCACACTTTTCCTCCACAAACATGTATCTCTATGGCTTCATATACTTTATAACTATTCCCACTAGCTATAACAAAACTAATGATAATGTCACACTACTAGGCTGCATAATGGTATTTGAACCCAGTAAATACATTTCTGCTGGTACTCTTCCTGATCCCCTTGCTGAACACCTCTCAGCATATACTAATAGACTTATTACCCACCAAAGTAAACAACATTCTTACAAAGTAATTTAAAAATAATCCATAATAATTAACTTTTAACATTGACACATTTATATCCATGCTAGAATCCTATAATGGTTTATCCTTAAAAGCCCTACCTTTAGATGAGGCTCTTCAGGAATTTAATGCAATATTCCTAAATATCCTCAATTGTCATGCACAATTAAAAAGGAAAAAAATAAAAGCTAACCATGCTCCTTGGCTAAGTAAAAATACTAAACTACTCATGCAAAGCAGAAACAAAGCCTGGGAGACATGGTTAAGAGATAAAAGATGCCAAAACCTGTAAAACTTTAGAGCTACATAACCTTACCAAAAACAGGTTAATACTGATAAAATAGAAATCTCTACCCATCTTCAAAATAACCATAGAAGCAACCACCAAAAATTCTGGTCTGCTGTCTGAGAAATATTACACCCTGAAACTAAAATTCAGCCAAACATTTCTCCCAACTATTCTATAATAAAAATAGCATCCCATTTCAACTCATACTTTGTTGACAGCAAACCTTACTAAAGACTCTGTCTATAACTCCTAGTACACAACATCCCCACCCTACTAACTCATCTACTTTCACCTTACAGCCCATCTCAATGTCCTCTATAAAAACCTCCAGAAAAAATGAAAGCCTTTCTCACCATCTGCTGACAGCATCCCAACAGGATACCTCAAAACTAGTTTGGTGCTGTACCCTACCTCATGTCTATTCTAACAAAAAGGCAAATACAAGAATTCTATGCTCCATTCCTTTGGAGACACAAAGGTGGCAATTCAGTTGAACTATCAAGCTTTTGATCTTTGTGGCCGTACTGTCCCTACTGTTTACAATTCTGGAAAATGTATTTATAAGCAACCACTCCACTACCTCCTTCTTACTCCCACTCAACATGGTTTTCATCCTGACTATAGGAGAACCTCTGCCCTACTAACCTTCACAAATACAATCACTAAAACTGGGACAGCAACAAACTTGTTTCCTTCTTATTCCTTGACTTATCTAAAGTCTTTGACAGTGTCACACATCTTGACCTCCTGCAACAAATGTCTTCTCCCAGACTACTCTCCAGTGGTTCATTAGCTACTTATCTAAAATATATTAATCTGTAAAATCCCATAACACTCTTTCTCCCTTCTTGCAGTTGTGGTTGGTGTACTCCAAGGCTAAATTCAAGTCCCTCTTATCTTTAATATTCTCAATAACAATTTGTATTCCTCCTCTCAGCAAGCCTCCTTAATCTAATATGTGGATGATTCAAGCTTTTTATTTGTTCCAAAGGTAGCCTAAGCAATCTTCAACAAACCACACAAAAAGCTTTTACCTCCATAAAAACTGGCTCCACAATGCACAACTACTTTTAGGTCTTTTTAACAAATCTAATACTCTTCCACATCTAGCAGAAGAAGGTTCCTATAGCATCAAGGATATAGTCCACTATTTATTTATTTTATTTTATTTATTTATTCTTTGTTTACCAGTTAATTGAACTGATCACAGGACCCATTTTAGCCACACTTTGGTGCATAAGCATAAACATTTTCTACATATTACAACATGATATATTACAGCTTGAGAGTTATATCAATTTCAGTAAGCATTTGTTAAAGATGTATGCATTACAAGAGAATTATATCAAAGTCAATCAGCCTTGATTATGTAGTCATACACATTATAACATAAGATTTGATCAATGTAAGTGAGATTTCATTACTGAGTTGTATAGTTAAAACTAAGTACAGTGGTGATGCTTTGCAAATGTGAGCTTGCTAACCCTACTGCTTAGTTTGCTTACTGGGGTACAATGTTAGGGGAGATGTTTGCTGCAGAGTATTAGTCTTTGTTCTAGAAACAGGGACATTTGTAAGTTTTTTAAGATGTTCCACATTTTTTCACCCCAGAAAGGTGAACATTCTGTAATGTACCTTAGTTCTGAGGGGAGGTAGTTCCAATTAGAAGGTACAATTTTTAGCAAACCTTTTTTCTGCAGCAGTGAGTCCAAATGGAGTTCTTATTAAATTCATAGCATTATTCTCATTATTTTTAAGAGAATAAGGGGAATACTTTATTTGTAACCTATTTTCAAGGAAGGGGCAAAATCTTCTATTCAATAAGATGGATGAGAGAAAGATGATTCAAGCCGTTACTAGTGCCCACTTGGCTTTTTGTATAGTGATGCAGTGATTCCCCAGTTGGTGAGGGAGGATGATGAATCTAAAGATATAATTTATGTTTGTTTAACGTTTGTTGGTATTTTAGGCTGAGTACAGGGAGACCATTGATAGAGTGCACACAATCTAGTAATAAAGACATTTTAGCTAGAGCTTGTCTAGTTTCTTTTGTTGGGTGGCTGGAGGTTGAATAGGGAAGTAGTGAGTCCAGACTTCTGAAACATCCAAGTTGGTGTGAGTTTTGAATTATAGAGCTGGCACAAGAATTAGCCATAGGTATTTACATTTGTCCAGAATGGTTCTATGTTCCTTGTTGGGTGCAAGAATGGTTAAAGGGAATGACTTTGTTAGTTTTTGCTGTGTACGAAAAGACATGGTTGCTGTTTTGGTCAGGTGTAGAGTAAATGGATTACTTATAAGCCAATTTACAGAGAGCTGAGAAGTCCTTATATAGATTCATTTGGAGAGATGTAGACGTGAGACCACTTCTATGTAGGATGGTGTCATCTGCTTAAATATTATGTTAGTTGTTAGGATGTACATAGTAATGTCATTAATAAATAGAGAAAACTTTATGTGAGTAACTATTCAAACCAGTAAACTCGCACAAAACATTCACAGACCTAGTAAATAGTAGAATGATCTCCACAAGTCATACAGAACTTATAATAGCCACCTTTTTATTATTGTTCAATAATAAAAAGGTGGATACTACATGTTTTGTGTGCCTAGTGGAGCTCATTCAGCTATTCACTAGCCTGTTACTGTTTTGTGTAAGAAAACATTATGTGGTCTAATACAGGGTTCTGAAAGATTCCTGCAGAGAATTATTTTGTCTGTGGTGTTGTATAGATTTTCCTTTTGTACCATGAATGTTCTGTTAGTAAGGTAGTTTTGAAACCAGTGGACTGTGTAGTCATCAAATCCAATGGAATTGATCTTATGTATTAGTGGTGGATGAATAATACTGTCAAAGGCCTTGCAAAGGTCTACAAATATAACTCATGCCAGGCAGTCTTTTCCCATTAAGGAGAACATTTTATCTGACTTGTTGTATGTGACAGTCAAGGTATTGTGTCCTGCATAGAAGTCATGCTGAGCATTAATTAGCAGCTTGTGTTTACCAGCATGTTCATGTAGTCAGTCATAAATGAGTCTACCAAAGGTCTTGGTAATGAGGCAAAGAATGGATATAGGTGAAAATACCAAGGAGAGGAGGCTATTGGAGTTTTAGGAATTGGAATAATTAGCAAGTATTTGAAATGAGGGGGACTTTACCTGCAGTAATGGACTGGTTGAAGATGTGAAGTAGAAGTTTAGACACTAATTGGTTTGGGGTTATATTTGGTGTCTTAAGTTTGTTGAAGTTTTCTGACTTTTTTAGCTGAGATCTCTCTCTGAAATAAAAAAAGGAAGGACCCAGTTTGAGTTAGCTGAGGGGTCTGAGGCAGGTGACGTTTACATGCTACCCTGTGTATTGTTAGTGCGAGTCTGTGCTTTGGTATTGGAGAGTACAGTAGGAAAATCTTAGAATCACTGTGAGTGCTTATTAGAGACTTGGAGTCAAATCCATAAAACTTTGATTCATCACAATAAGCAAATTTACATAATGAGCAGCTAAGAGCAGGGGGTGTGTAATTCAGAAAACTCAGCTACATGACTAGCCACCCAAAATAACATGGTCGGCAGTACTGAATTCTAATGATTGTATGATGAGGTATTGTGCATAATAGTAAGTGAAAATAAAATGAAAGAGCAACTCATAAAGGTTTAAATATTGCAACATGGAGCTGCACTCAAAGGATATTTGAACACATGCAAATGCCAGTGTTCAGACTGAGTAAATCTCAGAGTAATGCTAAGGGGTTACTGAAGCTATAATAAATGTGCATCTTTAAGAGTCTCTAATTGCAGCTGCAGTATCCAACACTCTGAGGCATTGATCATGGACTAAACAGCGCTTGACAGGGAGATAATATACAAACAAAAATTATATATATATATATATATATATATATATATATATATATACATGTATACAAAGAGAAATATATAGATAAAACATATATGCAGAAATAGTTCAGCATGCAGAAAAGCAACAGTAGGCTTTGCATACTCTTAGGCAAATAGAATAATGTCCACAAATCAGGGCACATTTATTATTTGAACAGGTGAGGAAGGGAGCTGAATCTATGAGAAAATGCATTGGATCAGCTACCACCCTGACTAGAAGTTAGTGCTATAAAGCTTTTTCAGTAATGCAATTTGATTTCTGAGTCTGACAGTCATAGTGTTCATAGTGTAGATTCACCTATCTAGAGCTCATCTGTTTATTGTTTCTGAATCATTCAATTTGTGTGATGAGCATGTGTGTGTGTCCTCCCAGTAATATGAATGCACCACTACAATGTGTGTGTGTGTGTGTGTGTGTGTGTGTGTGTGTGTGTGTGTGTGTGTGTGTGTGTGTATATATATATATATATATATATATATATATATATAACTATATATATATATATATATATATATATATATGTCTATATATATATATCTATATATATATATGTCTATGTATATATATATATATATATATATATATATATATATATATATATATAGATCATAGGATCATAGGAAGTTAGTAGGCTATTGACCCGGAGGTCATTTCAAGCCTAGCTGTTTTATCCCAATGTAATACCATAGATATTCTAGTCAATACCCAGAATTGTATTTATTAATTACTGCCCATGTCCAGGAGGGTTGTGGGCGCTATCCCCAATAAGAATTTACTGTGCCCCTTCCACTCATCTAGGTTCATTTTGAACAGTGTCATAGATGTGATGTGGTTTAATAATGCCAGAGAAATTATAAAGATGAAAACACAAGAGGTTCCACTGAGATCTGAACTCAGATCACTGGATTCACCGTCCAGAGTACTTTTTTATTTTGCCATCCATTTTGCAAATGAGGTGCCCTTCAGTGCCTATCTATGCTGGAAAATTAAGACACATGAAAACTGTTTTGCATGCCATTTCTCTGCCATTTTTCCTCAGTTCTTTGAAGGTGAGACAGTTATGACTGGAAAAGGTTGGGGTACTGCTCCATTTACGGAAAAGAAGTGGTGTGTGGGGGGAGTCCATGATTTTTCTGGACATCCTCCATAAGCATTTCAGGTGAAGGCTCCTGCAGGAGAGCTACACCAGGTCACAGAATAAAGCTGATGCTTGGAATAGTTTGGCCAAGGCTGTCACCCATGCTACTGGCATTCCATGTATGTATGAACAGTGCTTTCACTACTACAGTGACTTGAGTCAACACAAGGCTGATCTCCTTCACTGATGGTAGGCTGAAGTTACGTCATGATCACCACCTCTTCACTGTAAGTATGCATCCTTTCACTAACTAAATACCCTCTTAATGAATTCCACCATACGATTGTTCATTATGCACTTTTTATATCTGCAGCTCCTTTAGAGGTAGAAAGGAACATACAGATGTATAGGAATAGATTAGAGCACCTAAAGGAGTTCTAGGTTAAGTATACCAGTTGTTGTGAAGGGTGAATATTTCTCCATATACCGTACACTTATCCGACCCTTGTCTATCCCCTGTGCTTGACATGTTTACTGTGTAACTATTATGTTTCTTAAGAATATGTACAGTTGTATTCTTGTCAAAACTGAAATAACATCAATGACTGCAATCACATGATAAATAGCTCCTCTACTTAGTATAATCTTATGTCAGAATGCATGTGTGGATCTCTTTTATCTTAGCCCCCCATGCAACACTCAGACAAGTAGGTTGAAGACATACCTATGTAAGTCCTATTATTAAATGGTTATTTTTCTTCATAGTACAAGTATTAACATAGTTAAAAATGCAGTTTCATTATTTTTGTATTTTTTGCTCTCCACCCTCTATGATGCTATCCTTTCTCTTTCATACATCTTTTTTTTTTCTTTTCTCCATTTCTGGTACTGTTATATGCAGCAGTACGCTGACCTGCACTGACCACACAAGATGTGGCCTGTCATCCCGCTATAGAGGACAGAAGCAATGCCACCACCACCACCACCATCAAAGGTACCCAGCACATGTGGGTCCCAGTCTGCCATAGTTGCCTCCACACCTCCTGCTCTATCTGCACCACCTGTGTCAGGTAGTTCTGAATTGAAGGGCGATACATCAGTACCCACCAGTAGCAGTGGAAGTTGAAGTGACACGTTTGTCACCAGTCAGGAGCTGGCACAGTTTGTGAGAAAGTTAGTAAACAGGAGGATGGACGTCCACATTGACCATATAGAGGTCATGCTCCAGCAAGTTGTTGATTCCTCTTAATGCCCTGCCCAGTGCTGTCTCCAGATTCTAAATCAGGACCCAGTTGTCATGACTCAGAGGGTGACAAGTACTCTCCCACTGGGTCTAAGCTGGCAGAGACTATACCTCTGTATACCCAACTTTATTCCCAAGCTTGGTGTTTCCTCCCTTTTGCATCTATGCCTACCCCTATATATTGTACACTACCATTGTCTTCTCTGTGTTTGTCTGATGTCTCCTCCACTATTGTGCCCCCCCCCTCACTCATTTTGTTACTCCATGCCCTCTTAGTCCTGTCTATTTTTACTTGTAACCTATCATCCCCTCTTACCCACCTCTTAATTCCCTGACTTTCTTCCCCAACTTTCCTTTCTCAATAAAAAGGGCACCTGCCACTCCAAATAAAATCTCCCAATCATGCATTTAAACTTCCCAGATATTTCAGTAATGTAAACATAACTGGTTGTAATTGTTCAGCCTAAAAGGAATAGTTGTCTAACAAACCAATGATAATTACTTTCAATAAATAATTACAAATTTTAATTGTAGGTCAACAGTTATTATTGAGCTAAGAAGTTGTGAGATATACTCCTATCTCACCTCCACCCAGCTGATTACATGTTAGCTCACCTGGTTTTCTACTGCCTGTGTTTTTCCTCTTTTCATTTCTGTATTATACTCCTAGTTCCAACCCTTGTTCTGGTCATAAAGTAGATAAACACACCACACATGGTCCCAACAGGCTTGCATATTAAAATCATCCAGAACTTAGTGTAATCATGCAGTGATGTGTAGATTAATACAGTGGTGGAGGGTTTTGAACCCTTGACTCTTTTAATGCAATTTACTAATGTTAATTTTTCAGTGCTCTGCAGTGTTCTATTCCTTTCAAATATGTGTTTTCTGACAACTTCAGTAAACTTTTTTGTAGCTTAATTTGCTAATTCACTGGTCTAGTGAATATAACTTAGACAGGCAGTTGTTCAAATCCAAGGAGGTTTGCCTTGCATCAGTATGAAAAAAATCTCTGTATTATCCATAAGTCAGTTACTATGCAAATATGAAATAAGATAAACATAATACATATATGTAAAAGCTCTGCAGAGATGTATACATTATCAATACAGTGGGTGAAGGGTTTTGATCCCCTCATGGTTGTATGTTAACAGTGTTCATTTTTCTGTCATCACTGTTCTAACAGTTCCTTTGAAATATGTTTTTTTCTAACACATTCACTGTACGTTCTTCAGTGGCTTCACTGGTTAATACACTGCTTGACAAGACATCATTTAGAAAGAGATAGTTTCAAATTCACTGATGTTTATCTTTCTCCTCACCTACCTCCATTCTGTTCAGTTCTTATTTCATCTTCTGCTATACCATCTGCTTACTGCCCTTTATATCTCTGTCCTATAGCATTTTCAACCTTTAATGTTGTGAAAAATGCAGCAGCACACCAGCACATACCCAAAAAGGGCCCATAAAAGAACAAAACCATCTTTACATGATTGTGCAGTGCCCAGCAGGTTGCATAGCACAACATCAATGTCAAAAATGATAAAAAAAATCTTTAGCATTCACTAATAAATTGCCACAGCTGGCATACATTTTATTTATTTATTTTATTTATTTAACATTTGTTTACCGGGAAAGTCCAACTGGGTCAGGAACTCGTTTTCAGTGGAGGCCTGGGGAGAAAAGCTCCAAATTATACAAGAAAGTTCAACATTTTACATGAACAAGATAATAGCAAGTATTAAATCATACATTAAATAAGTAAGGCATACTAAATAAGTACAAAGAGGTAGATACAAATAATAATAAAAACTTAGAGTTAGGCACAAATAATAATAAAAACAAAAAATAATAAATGATCTGATCACTGTGCATCACCATACAAATATGAAACAAATTAAATACTATAATATGTGACTATAACAGCTCCTCTGACACAGTGTACTTGTATAATGATCATTCTTCAGTGTTCATCAGTGTTCTAACATTCCCTTGAAATGTGTGTTTTACGACAACTTCAATATAAGTTATTCTGTGACCTCACTTGCTAATGCACTGGTTTAAAGGAATGTCAGAATGGCAGGGGTTTAAGTCTACCTTGTATTAGCCTACAAAAAAGTCCATAGTGTGCACTAGTCACTTGCCATCAATAACATGCATGAACTGATTATCAATACACATCACTTTGGAAATACGGAAATAAGATAAATCTAACAAATTCCATGACTCAGTGTATTCATGCAATGATATACAATGCTGATAAACTGGGATATATTTTAATCTCCTGATCACTCTGTTTTTAATAGTATTCATTTATTTTAGTCTTCAGCACTTTTCTAACATTCCCCTGAAATGTATTTTTCAGTAGCTGCTTTTATGAGTCCCTCCATGACATTGCATGCTAATGCACAGGTCCAGCAAATACCAGAGAAGACAGGGTTTCCGATACCTGCAGGTGCTCTTTTCTTGCTTTCTTCATTTACACATCCCTGAAATGCTGCTTTCCAGAAACTTTTCATATGTGTGCTTCTATGGCATTCCATGCTGATGCACTGGTCTAACAAATAACAGTGAAGGCAGGGGTTCAAATCCCTGTAGATGTATTTTACTTTTCTTGTTTTGTGGGTTCCATTTCTCTGAAATGAAGCATCCTTGTTATCCGATTCTAAATTATGTCATGGAGTTTGGTACTTTTGTAACTAAATGCATTCATGAATTTATTTACCATTGTTGAACTCTGAAGTTGAGAAATATGGGATCTTATCCCACATCCATCCTGCTCATTCCTTATTTGCTCACCTTGTGTTATATTATCTGCTTATTTTCCCTTTTCATCTCACTCTCTCTCTCCTATACTCTTGCTTCCAATGTGTAGCATGGCCAAAACATAGATAGCTACCACTCACATACCCACAAAAAGCTTACAATTCAAAAATTATCTTTTTGTGATCATATGTTGCATGACAGTCAGCAAAGAGCAATGTTGATCACCATATATAACCACAGAGAAATGACACTCCACATCCTATGGTAAAACTAATTAAAAATGTATTAGTATGCACCAATTGGTTATGCAGATGAACTAAACATCACTATGCATACCAATTGATAATAATGCACAGCTATTACCTTTACTTTAACTCCTTTGCTAGTTCAGTGGATGCATGCAAACATTTTCCTCTGTCAATGCACTGTTTGTGGGTTTTCAATCCCCTGGGGCTTGTATGTTGTTTTACAATGTGTGGTTTACATTCTGCACGTGTTATATTCCCTGCTATGTGTACATTATGACCATTGTAACGTTAACAGCTTCAATAGCTCACCCTGATAATACACTAAAATGGGGAATTTCAGTAGGCAAGTTATAGAATTCCATTCTTTTGAGTCATGTGCTTCATTTCCCTAATATCTGTATTTTATGATTTTTTTTTTTGTTACTCTGCCTACTGCAATGACTTCACTTGCTAGTGAAACTGGCATGTGCATTATACTGATGAGTTGACTTCTTTGAGGGTGTCCTTTTTTAATGACAGTAATATTATAGTACAGGTCCACTGCTCACACGCTGATGTGGTTAGAATTGGTGAAGATCAAGGGGCAAAGCCAGGATGGCTAACTGAGAACAGTAACATTTTAGATACTGCATTAAATGCAGGAAAATAATTAGACTTCATTAACTAAACTTATCAAATATTTTTGATAGTATTTCAGTCTTTAAAGTTTACAACTTTGGTGGATTTTCATAGACATTTTCCTGTCAAATTATATTGGAGACTATTTCACCTTGAGAAAATGAGCAGCACTAAAAATTATCCCTCTGAAACATCCCTGAAGAAAGAACTGCAGCTGGTCTATTCTACCCTACAAAAGCTTTCCTTAAAATGGATGGTTTTAAAGAAAACCTAGAAAATATCAAAGAAAACTGTCAGAAACAAACTGATGTTTTTAAAGAGCTGCTCAAGCAACATCATCAGACATTGAAACTTCTTTAAACGATATTGATGGAAGACAGAGAAGAGGAAACTCAGACTGAATTTCTCCTTAAACAAAACATCTGGCTATGCAACAAATTAGATGACTTAGACAATAGTGAAAGAAGATCCAACATCAGAATATTTGGTCTGCCTGAGAAAAGTAAAGGTGAGGACATTATTTTATTTTTAAACTCTTGGATACTAGAAATCGTAGATCTATAAGAGGGCCTTTCATATGGCATAGAAAGAGCTTATAGAGCTATAGGGAAGCCAGTACCAGCTTCACCATCATCGCCTCCTAGATCAATAGTAATACAATTCTTGTCTTACTTGGATAAACAACTTGTTCTCAAAAGTGCTTGGAGAAAAGGCCCTCTGAAATACAAAGTCAGATCAGATTTAATAATGATCCACCAGAGTGTTGGACATGAGAAAGAAATGTTGGCCACTTATAAAACTAGTCAAACAGAACAATATTAAAGCTCAACTCACCTACCCAGCCAAAATTAAAATCCACCTATCAAATGAAGTGAGAACTTTTAACTGTATAGACAAAGCTTTCCTTTTCATTATAAAAAACAATATAATATCTATTCAGAGGATATGGACTGGTCTCTTTCCTTCCCTAAAATGAACCTCAGGCAAGAATACTTGGACTGATTTCAGAAAGAAGAAACTGAAGACAGACCCTACTGCAGCTGCCACTACTAAATCTCTCAAAGTAACAACTGCTAAATGACTTGTGTCTTAACTATTATACAAATAGCTTTTATTATTTCTTAAAAAGTATCAGGAGATTTCTTATTAAACATCTAAGCAACATGAATTGCAGCAATAAAAAACATCTGGATACAGTTATTTAGCATTTAATTATAAACCGTTTAAGCATAATTAACAAGCATTCTTGCAGCACTGGATATAAAGTACATATTACACATTCACATGTCTGCAACTTACTTGAAATGGTAACAAATAGCATTAAAAATCAGACAAGGATACTTATTATTCTTGTTAACTAAATGGTTTAACTTGAAAGTGTTACAAATTCCATTTAAAACTGAATACAGGATATTTCTCTTTCTCCATTTAAGTAATTTAATTTGAAGAAATAATAGTCCTTAACAAAGGCTGAACAAAACTATTATTTCTATGTGGGTGTAATCTATTGATTTAACACACAAAGAGACAGCTACTGTTGTACTGCTTCTTGTCAGGAAGTGTGGTCAATCCCAGTCTATTTACATATACTCAAGTGAAAGGATGTGTTTAGATTTATTTAGTATGAAAGTACAGTATTATATTTCATCTGCACGTTTGATAAAATTAGCATACTGAGATTTCATTTTATTGCTGTCTTGGAAGGAAACATGCTTTCTGTGGAAATAACTTGTTAATTTATGGTATTACTGCTTTGTGGTGTTTTTATTTAACAGAGGAGAGTGGGAAAAACGTAATTTGTGAATTCCAAGTTTTTTTATGTCTGGCAACTGTTTGAATCATGATATAGTCAGTCATTCTCTTTTATTAAGATTCACTAAAAACAGTGAAGTGAAGCTTTACTGACCTCTAGGGGCTTCACAAGCCACTGCATGGCCTGTTTTCTTGCTTGCAGTTTCAGAGCTCAAGTCTTGGCCTTTCTATTGCAATTAGAATGAAATAAGGGGAACTTTGTGGTGGATGTGCTTCATATGCATGATGCAGCATAATCGTTTCCCCTGTGATGCGAATGGTGACTAAATATGGTTTAAATAATTCCTGAAGTCTGGGAAATCAGAGTAATTAGAAACAAACAAACAATAAATAAATAAAAAATAAAATTAAAAGCAATTAAATGAACAACAAAACAAGAAAAGGAAAGGAAACAGAAGCAAAGTGTGAGATATTCAGTAAGTTTTAATACCCTTTATACTAACTACTTACATAGTACTTATTGATTACTGTTTTTCCTTAGTAAAATCAAGATTATGTTTTATTTAATGCACAGCTACAGTGTCTCTATAGGCTATTATCAGACTTCCAGTCAGAATGAGTGATATGCTTAATTTTGCATAAAACAATTACTTTTGTCCACACTATACGTATTCCCTGCACGAGAAGTTATATCACTTCTAATTATTCATCATACAGTCTTTTACTTATAAACATACACCCCAAAGAGAAGGAGATAGAAAGGGAGGGAAAAAAAGGGTGGTGCATATTTGTGCTAGCTAAAATATATACAATCCTATAAACATTATCCTATGCGCTTATATTAATATAAATTCCACTACTGATTTCATGAGGAAACTGCCTTACTACATGATACTTCTGTTCATCATTCTTATATTTCTTATCTGTTTACAACATATTTATCATTCATAATTAGTATTTATAAAAGAGTGTAATGGTTCTGTAAGTCATATGTGCATTTATTTTCACCCCTATATAGTCAATAGGATGAAATAGCTGTTTGATTTATTGTTAAAAATAATAACATGTAACTATAATCTGTTGGTAAATACAACAGTTACATGATAAAAAGCAGTGGCAACTCCTAAATGCAAGCTATGATAGTGATTATTACCCATATGTAACTGAACTAAAGGGGTATATTGTCAAAATGAATTTGAACTCTATCTCCTGAGAATGTAAAGTTGGTTATTAATAGTTACTTAGTTGCTGACAGTGAATTAGGCTTAGTTTTGTAGCAATATACAAAGAATTAAGTTTAGTTAGGAAATATTTAGTAAGAGTGGTGAATTCTTTGTAAATTAGAATTATATAACAGTGAATATACCTGTGCAACATATAGTTCTTTTCACACTTAGAAGAAGTGCCTTTACTTCATTCATTAAAGAAAATATATGTACAGTTGCACACTGTTATGATATCTTAGTGATAAAATTAATCTATGGGATGAGACACTGTATATACTAGGCAATTATCAGTAGCATTATAGAACTTTAAGATATACTATCACTCACTCATCATATCATAAAATATGCAAGGGAATTTATCTGCAGTTTCATTTCATCATATATTTATCAAATAGTCTCTTTTATGTCTTATTCTTTAGTGCTCAACTGGGCATTGTTAGACAAGGGAAAGGAGAGTATGATAGATCAATGCTTATCTGTTGGGCTAGGAATGTTGTTCATTCCATGTTTGATATGGGAAATTTTTATTTTTAGGTGTAATATGTTTTATACAATATCTTTTGAATTGTGTTTCTTTTTTAGGCGTGATTAGTATTCATTAAATACCTAATGGTAAATAACATTAGTTTGATCATGCTAACTAAACCTGTTGCCATCTACATAATATCAATTCTAAAAGAGGGATAGTGGGTAATGGAAACAAACATAAATAGCAAATTTGAAATATTAACTACAAGTATATATGGAACTAACGTTACTGTCATTAAACACTAATGGCTTGAATAATCCAAGGAAAAGATCAAACTTGATAAAATATTTAAAACTAAATAAAGTGCAGGTAGTCTTTCTTCAAAAAACCCATTTTAAAACAAGTGATAGCAACATATGGAATCCTAATGACTATCTAATATTAGCTCACTCTTCTTATAAATTAAAGACTAGAGGAACAATGATCCTGTGGAAAAGAAGTATTATTATATCCCAAACCATTCATAAATATGAGGACAAAGAAGGTCTTATATCTTTTGTAATACTAAAATGCAATAATAGGATCTGGACTCTAGTAAACTTATATTGGTTTCCTAGCATGGGAGTAGGGATCACTAAAAAGACATTTAGATCTTATTGTTAACACTTATAAATCTAATTTAATAATAGGAGGAGACTTTAAATGCATATTGGATAACTCTGATATTACTAATGAGAGACTCTATGTCTCACTTCTACTGTAAAGCTTCTTAAAAAGTGGACTGAGACATTTAGCCTACTTGATGCATTTAATATAGAAGAAAGCAATTCACTGAAATTCTCTCATCAGGATCACAGATTTGGTACGCAAACTAGAACAGATAAAATGTATGTCTCTCAGGATTTAAATTCAAAATTCTCTCTTTTTTCCATTCTTTCTTGCCCTATCTCAGACCATAACTCCCTTATTCTTAAATTTCAAACAAGTTAAAAAATTACCATTATAATAAGAATCCCAGTCTATATCACAAAAACAAAAATATTTTAAACCTTGGCTTGTTTCTGAACTTCAATTTTTATAGAAACTAATTTCACAACAGAGATTAGTGTAGTTATGATCTGGGACTCACTAAAAGCTTATATTTATGGCAAAACTCTCACATGGTTCAAAAATAAAATTAAAGAATCGGACTCAGAATTACAAAATATACAATTTCAGCTTTTGTTAATTAAATCCGGTAATACTAAAAGCACTCCTGATGATAAAAAAGAAAAGAAGACCTAAATAAAAAGTTTATTGAAATCTTAGCTCACAAGACAAATATGTCATTAGAAAGATTAAAAACAAATTCCTATGTCATAGCACCTTAACATATGCATAACTTATCAATAAGGATTAAAATGTGATCTAAAACTAAAAACATTCTGCAGGATTCACGAAGCCTCCGTGTAAGAGTTAGCAAGTCTTACACGGAGGCTGCAGTTAAACGGGTGATGTCAGCATGCCATGCATATTCATGAGGGCATGCTGAATCACACCCTTGGCTAACACGGTCTGTGTAGCAATGTTGGGGGCATGTCTGCATGGCGAGACCTGCAAAGGGACATGCCCTAAGAAGAATCACAGTCCCAAAAGGAAACTCCCATGAGCGAGTCCACGGAAATGTCAAGAAACACAACAGCACACATGCCCCTACAGACTATTAACCCAACTGAAATGTAAAACGTAAAAATGAACAGTTTAATTTTTTTTTATTTCAAAAATGTTTGCCTGTAATTGCACTCATTTGCGCGGGTGTGCCCTTCACTCAGCCACAGTTAGCAGTCATTGAAAAAGCATATAAGCTCTAAATATGCAAAATAAGCCAAGTAGCAATAGTGTAGCGGTAGAGACGTCGGCCAAGGAGGAGGCAGTCACAGTTCGAGCACCAACAACATCATTTTTTATTTTTAGTGAAATAAGCACGAAAAAATCCCCTGACATATATGTATATATATACAATTATAATTTAAGTAAAATGCAATGAAATGGGCCATGTTTTATGAAGAACTCTGACACAATAAAACAATAAAATATTTTATAAATGCCCATAGCTGAGCAGTGCTCTAACAAGCTGAGTATGTTTGCCTGCAGGTGACCAGTGGTTTAACTGGTGTAATAGGAGTGCCCGGAGTTGAGCAGTGCTTTAACACGCTGAAAGTGTGTGCCCATAGTTGCGCAACATTTCTCACAGCGTAATATGCGTGCTCACAGCCAAATAATGCATTAACCAACATAACCCGTTTGCGAGGAGCTGCGCAGCGCGCCAACCGGCTTACCGGCGGGCAACGTTGAGCAACCTGTATCAAAGCCGCCTTTAAACAGACACACCTCCTAGCCTGCCTAGACAGTAGAAAAATAAAAAGAAGCAATGCCCAGGCTCGAACCCAGGATACTGTGCATCATAGTCAAAGTTCTGAACCACTAAGCCATGACAGCTGTACTGAGCAATGCAGTATTAGCATATATATAGGAATGAATGGAAATAGAAGCATGACAAAGCAGGTTTTGTGAAGCTGATACAATTCCAAAATGGCCAGTCACAGATAAGTGCGGGAAAAATGGCATATATAAGCCCCATAGGTGGGAATACACAGCATAACTGATTGTGGAACCTATTTGTAGTCAGGATGGCAGGTGTAGGAGAGGGCAGTCGCTTTCAAGCACAGAGGTGGGGTGTTGAGGAGTCCAAATACATGGTTTGGCTCCTAGTCCACGATCATGAGGCTCAACTCATGCAGGGTCAGATTCTGTGGGGTGCATATTAGGCAGAGGCATGGAACCGGTTGGCACATGATCTCACCAGTGCCACAGGCATACCAAGGACTGGTGAACAGGTCCATCACCATCATGCGGACCTGAAGAGATGGAAGCAGGACCAACTGAACCATTGGATCCAGGAGGCCCGGCAAATGCCCAATGCCCCACTACTGAGTAAGTATCCATGTAATTATGTATGTAAGGAATTATCCTAGCTGATATTATGGAGATGTATGTTCCAATATTACTTCATTTATATTACAGCTGCAGGTGTGCGTTCCATTAATTGGCGAGCCTATGGTGATAGGCTGGAGCGGTTGCGCCACCAGGCAGGTTAGTAATTATATTACCTGTAATTGTTATACAAAATAAGTGAGACAGCTTGTAAAAGAGGTCAGTGTAGTCACATATTAATAAAGTTCAAATAACACTAGAAGAAAGATTCTGCTAGCACTGTATGATTAGATAAGTGATGCAGCCTGTAATCCAGAAATAAAAAGTAAACAAGTCTGAAATAGTGATTACCCACCTGAAGTGTAATATCAGATAACCTGCAGCAGCCTGAAAATCACTGGTAAACAAGCCAAAGATAATAGACATGTGTCAAATACATCTCCTTAGAAAATCTGCCATATGAAACAAGTGAGTCTGTTGGAAAGGATTGTTGTAAGCAGGTATGACATGTTAATAATGCCTAGAATAAAGTACCAACTTGAATTGTAAAAATAAAACAAGTGAGTGAGAGAAAGAGGTATGAATCGACCAAGAAAGCTGTTATAACTTCTGAATAAAGTATACTGCAGTCAGTCCATAATGAAATGAATGAGACAGCCACAACCAAAAAGTGAAATGTTTGAAATAAAGTACTGAAGCTGGAATGTGTCTGTCCCACAATTTGTATATGTTGCTGTACTCTTGCAATATGGAGATAGTATGGTTGATGAAATAATGAACATCCACAGTTGTCTAGAGCCATATAAATGAAATGTAGCAGGATGCTGTACCTGAACATAGCCAGATATGAAATGTGTATGAATAAAATTGCAATGGATATTAATGTATCAGTAACAGTCCCATCAACAACATTCCTAAGGTTACATATAGGAAACTGTAGTAAGACCTGTAGGGTATATATATCTGCAGCCACTAGAGATGTACAGCATATGTATATGTAGTTGAAGTTGTTAATGAAATATTTCTTCACCCTACCCTATATTCACAAATAATGCCATTCCACAACAAACTGGGTATGTGTATTCACAATCAATTCCTATGGACATTTGTCCTGTTGGTTCAAACATATTTGCATGTACGTTGCTGCATGTGCCCTGTTCACATATCTAAACCTGATGGCCTGTTGCCATCAATCGACCCTGCATGCTGTTGGATTGTGTACTGTTGTTCAAAATATGCATGTGTTATGCTTGCTGTTCAATGTTTGGAATTCATGGGTGTTTGGTTAATGGGAATACTGATGCATGCTGTTACAACTAATTTTGAATGGTATTGTTTGTTACTAACCCAAAATGTCATAAAATATTTCTAAACATAGGACAACAGGGAAGGTGGGTTCCAGTGGACCCACCTCTCCCACCTCAGCTGGCGAGTGCACCTGGCACTAGTGCCCAGGCCAGAACCTCCTCCGGTGGCCCTGTGCCACCTTCGGGTGGAAGCACTGCAGGGGATGAGGCTTGTCCCCCCTCTACAAGCGTGGCCGGAGGAGACCGTCCACTCACCCTCCAAAGTGTCCGGTCTGTGGTGCGTAGCGAGATCAGGCATTATGTGCTTGAACCCCTATGTCAGCTTGAGGCTCGGGTGGCACAACTCACGGGTGTCCCTGCTGCCCATCCTACACAGCCCCCAGCACAGCCCCGTCGTGGGCTGTGAAGGCACAGTGGCAACTGCCCATGAGTGGGGATCTCAGTTCCACTGTTGCCATCTGTGGGCTCATGGGCTTGCGATATCCCAACATTCGTCCCCGTCAATTGTGTTTCCCCCTCACATGTCATACTCCACCCCTGTATGCGTCTTGTTTGTCTTGTCTGTTAACCTCCCCTACCTACCTCCCCAAATATACCTACTTCCTGTACCTCGCATTCCACTCTCACCTGAAAAAAAAAAAAAGAAAAGAAAAACAAGGGCACTCTGTTCCCGCAAAAAAATTATGCCCCATACATAGCTGCCCATTTTGCAGACATGTCTGCTGGACATGTGAAGTGGTAATTACAATTGGCTGTACAACATATTTTGTTGTCCTCACCCCTCTCTCAGGGGTGGAAGGTTTCAAATTTCACACCAAATTACAGACATATGCACAGCTGTTGCTGATAAAGAAATGGGCAGCTATGGGCCTTTCCTACATCCTTCCTGCAAATCCCGAGCTTGTCTTCCTACTGTCCTACCCTCTTTGTGCCCCCTTTTTCACCACTGTCCTATCTCCCCATTTTCTTTTCTTTCAAAGAAATTAGCGCGGGTATGCGCAAGAGTAAGCACTTTTAAGCAGTTGTAACTGGGTGTGCGCTTGTGTGTGCTTAGCTAAGCGCATTTGCACAAAGCTAAGTGACAGTGCGCATGTGTGAGCTCCACGCAAACTAGCGCCAACCCGCTTACAACTGCTTAAAAGTGCCTTAGTCACTCTGAATGACAAGGCCTGTAGTCTGCTCAGCATCAAAATAAAATTCCTCTACCAGTCTCGAACCCAGGACTTTGGAAACACTGGTCTGCATGACTTATCACTAGGGCATGACTGATATACAAGAACTTTGTGTTGAAAGCAATATATCATGAAATAGTAGGACTGAATGTAAAGGGAATATAGGAAGGCTATTACACAAAGCTTTTCTTGTATCTTTACTGGCAATTCTTGTGGATTTGTATAACATTAGTGTGAGAAGAGAAACAGCCATGCTAGTCGGTAGCTAGTAGGTAATAATGTGACAGTAGCACCTTGCAAACCACACACACTATCAGAGCAGGATAAACACTGCCATATTTGAACAGGTAAGAGGCCAGACCTCACAACTGGGACTGATTTACAGGGATGTCCCTGATTTGAAAACAAATGTTAACTGTGCCCCACTGACTCCCTGTGAAATGTACTAATAGTAGGCAGAAAGGTGTTTTGTCCCACGTAATGGTAACCGTCAACTACTGAAAGTATGCACTACATGCATGTCAGAAATGGTGTATTAATACACATGCTCAAAATACCCCACAGTCACAACTGCAGAATATCTGAAATATATCATGGATGTATCCCACTGATATGGACCATTCCCTGAGGCTGATAAAAGATACATCTGAGAGTGAGTATCTGAGGCCTGCAAGTGTCACAAACTCACAGGCATATCATTCTGTCTGCTGTCACACTTTGTGAATAGCTGTAGAATAGCTTCCACAAGCACACCCACATGTAGGTGTACAACCCACAAATATCAAAGGAGGTATCCAACTAATAACAGAAGGACAGTATAGCTGTTTACAAGCACTGCATGTGCCTGCTATCCATAACTGTTAGTACAAAGTACAAGGTGCCACTACTGCTCAGCAGCAAAATAAAATACCCTTGTAGGTGCCAAGCCCCACACCTTGGCCAGACCAGACTGCATGCAGTACCACCAAACCACAACAAACATATAAGGAATTGCTGCTGAAAGAAATATAGCAAGCATTACAAGGAGTGAATGTGAATGGAAAATAGGAAAGCCATAGCAACACATTCCAGTAAAGACACCTAGCAGGCCTCCAAGGAGTGAATGTAAAGGCTAAATAGTGAAACCATAGCAAAAATTGCAAGAGCCACTGCTGTAAACCAGTTACTCCACAAGTCCCACAGGAAAGCACATACTCCCATTTAAACAGTATTAGTATTATTAGGTGTCAGTTAACATACACACTGAGAAGAATAAACTGGAGGAAGCAATAGTCAGGTGTCAGTACAACATGCATGTCAGTGCCTACAACACAGCCTGAGATATGAGAGACATACCAACCTTTACGCTCACACAACAGTGTCCACAGCATACCAGCATGGTCCCCACCTTGAAAATCTGAAAGGGCTACGCCTACCTCACCTAACATTTTATAGCACTGTCCTGAAATCACAGTGAGAACTGCAATTACCACACAGCAGGCTGCATGCAATTAGCAAATGCTGGCTAACAACTGGTGCAGAGGCCATCACATGCACATGTGCAGATACCTACAAAAGCAGCCTGTACTCTCAGTCCACACATGCAATACGTTCATTGCAACAGCCGGAGGGAGAGACAGAGAGAGAGAGAGAGAGAGAGAAAAAATAAATAAATAAAAACAAAGAAATAAAAAAAAAAAAACAAATAAGAGACACAGACTGCTGAAACTTCAACATTACAGAACAGCAGGCTACCAAGCAGCAAGCCATCAAAAATAGCAGTATCCAACAAAGGTAATGTAAATTAATAATGTAATAGTCTACATACTGTGAACCCTCCATATGTGTTAGCAGTCTGTATATAGATATATATGAAGATGTGCATAGGGCAGGGGACATACCTCAACTGTTAGTGAAGGCTGGATACGCATATGTATGTGAAGGATACTATGTGCACATAACAATGTAGGTTGTAGTGCAACGTACAATGTAGGTTGTACAGTAATGAATGTTTAGCAGTATGTTAGTGTGTGTATTTGTATGCGTAAATAAAAAGGTATATATATATATATATATATATATATATATATATATATATATATATATATATATTATATGTATATGTATGTATATTTATATATGTATCTACATATAATGTGCATATATGTATACATAGATAGAGAGGGATGTAGAAATAGATAGACCCAGAATGATAACACAGTACAAGGACAAAATGATTGACCTCAACAACTGGCTAAGCTTCTGGTGTCATTCTAAGGGGATCCAGCATCTGTCTACCTGGGACGGCATGACCGATTGCTTTGCCAGAGATGGCCTGCACCTGTCGCCCTCAGGATTCCAGATACTGGCTAAGACTCATGCCACTCCTATAGTGCCTTTGTTAGACAAGGTTCAAATGACAAATGCACCACTGTAAACGGTGACATCTGTGACATCTGTGCAGTGACAGAGACCTGGTTCAAAGCTCCAGAGAGCACCCCTGCATTACCGGGCTTCAATTCATACCACACCTGTGGCCACCTAACCCAGAAAGAAGCACTAAAGGTGGAGGCATGTCCATATTCATTAAGGATATCCACACCTCCAGGCTAGTTGCACAGCATAATGCATCTGAGGTATCCAATTGCAACTAACTCTGGGCAAGAACGCAATCCAAATCGTAGCTTGCTACAGACCCCCCACCATGCCCCAGGATTCACACCCCTCATTTCATGATACACTGGAAAGTATTGGGTACAACCCAACACTCTAATAATGGCCGATTTCACCTACCCCACCATTAACTGGAAAAACTACACCTGTACCAACTCTATTGATCAACGTTTTCTAGAATTCATAAATACCAATGCCTTGGATCAATTTATTCACACCCCCACCAGGGGCAGCAATATCCCAGACTTGGTCATCACCAACATGGGAAACTGGTGTTCCACACCAGAGGTCAATTCCTCGTTGGTCAGATCCGACCACAAGGTAATCAGCCTAGACATCCACATCCCACCCCCAGCCCCAATTAGGGGCACCATCGTAACAAACTTTTCAAAAGCCAATGTCACACTTCTTAAGACAGAAGTGGCAAACTGCATGACACCCATGCAGACGGACAATAGAGGTATGACTGCTGAATCCCACACAAATGCACTGTATAAGCACTTACACGAGTGCATGGATCATGCTATCCTTAATAGAACCAAGATGTTATCTCCCAGACAAAGGAAGCCAGTCTGATGGTCCTCTGCCATAAACAAACTCTACAGCAGAAGAAATAAACTGTTGCAAAAATAAGTAAATTCCCATGACTGGAGGAACTCCCTGGTCAACCTCAGTAAGAAGCTGACATCCCTCATAAAATCCCCCAAAGCTAGTTACGAAAACAAAATTGCCACTGACTCTAAAGACAACCACAAAGCATTCTATAGCTATGTCAAGAATCTAAATGGGAACACTCAGATCTGCTCTGAGGTACAGCATAATGGCACTAAATATACAGAACCAACTGATATTGCCAACATCCTGGCAGATAGGTTCAGTGCTAACTTTACCCCCCTCTCACCCCCTAGAGGGCCCATCTCTATACTGGAAGAATGCAAAGTCCCTATAATCACGGCTGCACAGGTAAAATACACACTCTCCAAAGCCAAGAACACAGCATCCATGGGACCTGACAATATCCCAGGCTGTGTTCTACATGAACGGCTGAATGAACTGGCACCCTACCACAGTACCATGTTCAATCATAGCCTCACCTCAGGCTTTGTAGCCACTGAATGGCGCACCACAACACATTCCACTCCACAAATGGGGAGCCACGACAGACCATGGTAACCACCGCCCCATTGGAATGTACCATCATGGAACTCATAAACAAAGACATTGGTAATCTCCAAACTCTGGACCCTACTCAGTTTGGATTTGTAAAATGCAGATCATGTCTCCTAAACCTGATTGACTTCTTTGAAGCAGTCACCAAAGCCATAGATGATGGTGAAATGGTTCACACAGCTTATGTAGACCTCGCCAAGCCTTTCAACACCATCCCCCATTCTGGAATTATAGATAAGCACACTAAACTAGGTATAAATCCCTATGTCATAGGATGGGTTGACAACTGGCTCATGGACAAAACCCACACTGTGAAAGTAGCGTATTCCAAATCCGACATCAGACCAGTGACAAGTGGAGTACCACAGGGTTCAGTCCTGGGTCCTCCCCTGTTTGGTATCTACTTCTCCAAAGTGCAGACCAACATAGAAGGTCTGTGGCTAACAAAGTTTGCAGATGACTGCAAACTAGGAGCCATAATTGCAACTCCTAACGATGTGGGCAAACTACAAAAGGCCCTCACTGAGACAGATACCTGGTGTCAAAGCCATGGCCTGAAGCTCAATGCCAAAATGTGTATTGTCATCCCAGTGGTATAAACTCTGTACCCATGAACTACCAGATAGCTGGTAGTCTACTTAATGCCGAAAATGTGATAATAGACCTTGGGACACAGGTGCACAGTAGTCTCTCCTTTGATAATCACATCGTCACAGTGGTGGGGAAATCCTTCTATGTGGCTCATCTCATCACAAAAGGATTCCCATCCAGAAAAAAGAGGTCATTGTTCCCCTCAACTCATCACTTATTAGACCCATAATAGAGTACAATGCCCCTTTTGGTATGTACCTCACAGGACAACTACAACAACTGGAAAGACCACAGAAATACCTCACAAAGAGGATTACTGGCCTCAAACAGATGCCCTATGCAGACCGTCTCAAAAAACTACAGCTTGACTCCATGGCATATCGCCTACTCAGGGGTGATCTCTGCCTAACATACACAGCTATGTCAAACCTACAGCTGTTGGACATGCTCCACTTAAAGAAATCCCAATCCCTCTGAGCTACATGCTCTAGGGACCTTAACCTTGTCACCACAATAAACAGAACATGCTGGAGGGATAGAGTCCTGTCCCAGACACTTCCCATACTCTGGAACAGGCTACCTATCTATGTCAAACAGAGCTCCTCATTAGCACTCTTCAAGAAAGATCCTGATGATTGGATGGGAAATGGGGAATTCACCCCGGGGATCACATCTGTGGCTCTGCTCGACAGGGGCATAGGAAAATACCTTTCTTGGGTGGCGAAAGCCAGGGTACATTTATTGGCTAGGCTTGTATGGGCCCTAGGGCCGATAGCCTAGTACCTACCTATGAACCTATGAACATATATAGATAGATGGATAGAATATGTATATACACATATTATGTAATAGACACATACATGTATAGATATAGATACATACACATATACAGACAGATATGCATGTGTACAGATATGTATGTATATGAATATCTCTCTCTCTCTCTCTCTCTATCTCTCTCTCTATATATATATATAAATATATATATATCTATATAGTGTGCAACAGGTGCCTGGTGACAAAGGCATGTACTGAACACCAGTGTGGATACAGGAGTACCATACCCCATTCCAAAACATGTGCCTCTCTCAGTATATATCTATATATATATATATATATATATATATATATATATATCTGGAGAGAGAGAGAGAGGGGGGGTGAGAGATAGAGAGAGAGATATTCATTTACATACATATCTGTACACATGCATATCTGTACCCCATTTCAAAACACTTACACCACTAACCACCACATATGTGGTTGCCTGCCCACTACTGGATGTGTCAGGAGGGAACATGGGAAACAAGTGTACAATAGCCTCCCCTGTGATATTCACAGTGGCACATCAGTCTTGTAATACCTGTACATGGTACATGTCAGCAGAAATGGTGTGTCAGCTAGTGAATTGTAGGTCACTGTACCCCTCTACACCTCACAATGTCCTATATGGTATGTACCTCCCATGACAACTACAGAAAGGGAGAAGGATACAGTCATACCTAACAAACAGTGATAATGCCCTCAAACACATTACCTATGCAGAGTGACCGACAAAACCACAGATAGAGTGCCTCTGAAACTACCGACACAGAGCATACCACTGCTGGATATACATAGTTAAGTCACACCCATAACAGTTGTCCAACAACCATGGTAACACCTCACAATATCCCCAGCATAAATGACCTATGTCTGTCATCCTTGGCACCGCAGTAAAGAGCACATGGTGGAGGTACAGGTTCCTACCCACAAATAGGCCATACCCTGGAGTAAACCACCCAGCATTACGAAGCAAGGCTCCCCATTAGTAGATGTCAGACATACCCCTGTTGAATGTTATGCAGATAGGTAGTATGC
Source organism: Protopterus annectens (assembly GCF_019279795.1). Classification (NCBI taxonomy): domain Eukaryota; kingdom Metazoa; phylum Chordata; order Ceratodontiformes; family Protopteridae; genus Protopterus; species Protopterus annectens. The sequence continues at coordinate 1,303,087,164 of NC_056735.1, forward strand.
CATATGAGTCACCCTGTGTAACTGTTTGACAGGAGCAAGTACAACTGCATTACATGTGTCCCAAGGGGCAGGGTAGCATAACAGTATGCTGCTGTAGGCCCAGGCCCAATAGCATACTACCTGCCTATGACACAATGCACACACACATGTACTCATTGCAATACCAACTATGTGAGGTGGAATGCGTGTGCCACTGACTGTGTGCAAGGTCTGTAATAGTGTGATTGCTCAGCATGACTTTGTGTCTGTCATGGTAGTGTGTTTCCTTGGTGTGAGGCCAGAGAAAGATGTGTCATGTATTGGGATACAAACATGCTACATTGCCATATGTTGTACTGTGGTTTCCTGTATGTGACTGTGGTGTAGGTATGGTTATGGCAACAAAGACTACGGTGCATTACCAGTGACATTTGTACTGTGCATTGCATGCATTGCATGGGTTGACAATGTTCCCCATACATTACCTTGATAAATACCCCCAGTGTGAGGCTGTGCATTGGACCTCAAACAATGTGCCGACTGCTGGAGTATACTTGTTTGTTGTATGGAGTGTGCCAGGCACTGTCACAGAGTTGTCAGCTGAGCACTGATATGTGGTCATTCACATGTGTATCCCCCAATAGATAGACAGATGCTATATATGGCATTTCAGTGATATCACTACAGTAGAGTTTTATGTGTGCCATATCACTTGCTCACATATTTTTCTTTTCCTTCCAGGGCAATGGTGCACCAGCGCAATCCCACATACTCTGCTGCAGAGGAAGAGGAGATACACCAGAGCCTGATGCGGGATTTTGCCACACTCTTTTCCCACACCAGCCAGAACCAGCAGGAGAGGGCTGCACTGTGGCAAGACCTTGTCCGTCGTGTAAATGATATAGGCATGCACAAATGGACATATGAGCAGGTACGCCATCACTGCAGTGATTTAATTAGAAATGTCTGTCAGCGTGCATCTGATATCCACAGGCAACAGCTTGCCACAGGTGGTGGGGCGGCTATACACCCCCACCTCACCAGACTGGAGGGGCTCCTCCTAAGTGTTGTGGCTCCAGCCCAACAACAACAACATCCACACACATGTGTAATGATGGATGCTGGAGCCACCCAGCAGGAGGACTTGGAGCATGCAGGTAACATGCCATATCTATATTTGACTGTTCTCTACACTGGTAGTTTATGCATGTGTGAGGTGTGTACTGTGTTTGTAGCTGTTATCCTGGTAATTACTGTGCAAGAGTGATATTCTCAGTATCGGCAGTAGACCTGTGAAAGCCAACTGTTGTACTACTGAACTGTATCATACTCACAGTATCAATGGCACAGTTGTGCCCACTGATAATGAATGTCTTATTTGTGCAGGTCCCTCTGGTGTAACAGCAAGGCAGCCAATCCATGCTGGTGAGTGTGTAATAACATTCCTTTAATACTCATGATAGTAATAGTAATAATACCCTAAAATGGTATTGCTATGTGTGTGATTGCAGGTGTGTCTGTGTCTGTGTGTTTGTATTTCATGTACTGAGGAGTGTGCATGTGTGCATGTGTGCATGTGTGCATGTGCCCATGTGTGCATGTGTGCATGTGTGCATGTATGCATGTGCCCATGTGTGCATGTGTGCATGTGCCCATGTGTGCATGTGTGCATGTGTGCATGTGTGCATGTGTGCATGTGCCCATGTGTGCATGTGTGCATGTGCCCATGTGTGCATGTGTGCATGTGCCCATGTGTGCATGTGTGCATGTGTGCATGTGCCCATGTGTGCATGTGTGCATGTGTGGTAACATTGTGTGCACATTGTAAACTGTGTTTCCTGTCTTCTTCTCACAGGTTCTGGTGCTGCTCTGGTGGTGTGCAGCAGGAACCTGAATCTGCTGCTGGGGATAGTGATAATGATGATACCTGTGTAATGGCACAGGGAGGTGTGCCAGGGTCTGTTGTTGGTCAGCCAATCAACAGTACACAGCTGTCAACCCCATCAATGCGCACAGTCATCCTGCCAATACATCCATTGTCACCAATATCCTTAGGTGATGGACAGCATACAGTGGGCATTGACCAGGGTAATGTGGTATCAGTGGCACATGCATCCCCTCACAGCAGCCATGGCCAGAGTCCTGACATGGTACCACACAGGCAGATGTCCAGGGGTTCTCGTGGGAGCATCCGTGGTCGTACTTCCCCTGTCAGACGTGCCCACAGAGGTCTTTCAACCACAGCTATGTTCTGGGCTGTAATGCAGGCACAGTCACGTATGGAATGGTACACCAGACAGGGTCTGAGGGAGCTGAGAGCACATTGCACTGCTATGAATGATACTGTGCGTGACATTGCGGCTGCCATCCATAATTTCACCGAGGTCATTGACAGACGTTGGGGGGACACATTAGATCTGTTCCACAACTACATGTTCATGAGCCAGGGCAACACAGGGCAGTTGAGGCGTTGATGTGGACGAATGCCAGCAACAGCAGCTGGCAGTCATCGCAGACGACAACATACCCGCAGCCGCTCACATAGTGCCAGTACCATCCCCAGCAATGCTGGGTCTCTGGGTCTGTGCTGTCATCAGACCACCCTAGGAGACCACGTGCACGTGGCTCTGGACAGTCCCAGCAGGGGCATGTCTCCAGTCAACAACCACCTGCTTCTGATGACAGTACCCAGTCTGGCTTAGTACCTGATACTGTCCGTAGCACCCCTGCCAGGCACAGGTACCATGTCCGTGGCCAGAGACAGTGATCTGTATGACCTGGCAGGTACAGTCTGTGGCTGTCCACAAACACCCGTATATGGTGGCCACAAGGTGGAACTGTGTGCATGCATACACACATGCATAATGCTAACACCTAGGGCTAACACATACACTCACACACTGCATCAACATTGCCCCATCTTCTACGGCTGTCCCTCACTAACACACACACACATACATGTCAATTGGTTGTATCAGTGGCAGACTCAGGCATACCAAGTACACACCCTGTGCATATGATGAAACTGTGCCACCTCCTGCAATCTGTAACATCGATGCAGGACCGGTTAACATGGTGCTGATGCACAGGGTGACTACATAGATGTGTAGTAATATTATCATGTTGTCAACTGTGCAGTGTAATGATATCATTGTGGGTATATCCCAGCATGCCTGATGCATTAACAGTATGATTGTCATTGTATTGTTTGGTACACCCCTATAAATTACCATAGTGTAATGTCTGCACATCTTTGCATTCTGCTGGTAAGGCTGTAAACAGAAGGCCACCTACATAGGTAGCACAGGGGATAAGTAAATGGAAGTTATGATACTCAATGGTGGACATGTAAACCGCAAGATGCATGCAGTACAACATCTACTCTGCATGGAGAATGTTGATATCTGTGCAGTAATAGACAACAGGTTCAAGACTCCCAAGAGCACCCTAGCACTACTGGGTTACACCTCATACCATGCTTAACAGACCCAAAACACACAACTAACTATGACAGGAGGTGAGTCTCATTAAATGTCAGGGATACTGTGGTGGCAGGACAGGTAGCATACAGCCTACTAAGTTGGGGAATGCTGATTGAGGGCTCAGTGCCTGTCATTATAAATGTGTATTAGTTCTGGTTTAAGCAGTTGGGCTTCAGGCCAGTTATTTCACATTACAAAGGTTCATGGTCTGCACTCTTGTGGGAGGAGAGGCTGGACTCTGCCCGTCTGAGGTGGGAATTTCTGGCTAAAGGCTTATAGTGCCTGCATATTTAAACTGTTTCTTACTGAAATTGGTACACCTTGTTTGCTGTTGCATAGACTAGATCCATGCCTGCTGATTGTAGCTTTGTTTGTATGCTTGTTTGCTTGTTATTTCCCTGAAACACTAATCCCACCTGAAATGCAGCTTTACAGCGCCTCTGAGAATCCCTAGTGACATGTGCATTGCTTACTGTATGTATGTCCTTGTTTCACTTGACAGAAAGTTAGTGTTTGTCAGTTATGCAATTAAGTTACCTGTAACACATTGCATTTGAGATAACTGGCACTTGCTCACTAAAGCATTTATATATGCCAGCACTAACAAATTAAAAGCACTACACCCTCACAAACTCACCTTACGTACCTTGTTCCCCATTGGCCCTTTTTGTTGTTAATTATAAAGGAATTCTCAATACTAGCCTAGCATGTTCAAAGGTCAGTTGTCAATCTCCTCCACGGTCCAGCTGGTGAATCTGGGAATCTAGAGGCAATGTTACAACTGCCTCATTTACACAGTCAACCCTCTCCTCCTCCCAACAAATTCCACCACATGTGAGAGATGCAACCATATATCCAAACTGCAGGCTAAGCTCTCTCAACTCAGTACTGGCAAAACCTGTCAGGAGGAGAAGGAAACCACGGTCACTACAATTCCAGTCTCACATAGACCTACCACAACAGCAATCCAAACAAATAAACACACACAACCATACTTGAGTCTCTAAATAAAGGTCTGCCTATGCAGCAGACACCTCCAAAGCAGACACACAAGCAACCGCTACCCCAGAACAGAACACGTGCAACACATAGCTCAAAAAGCCAGTGTGCCGAACAGTTACAGATGTAAGGCTAAACAACACACCTGCTACACTTGTGATGGGTGCCTCTATCGTCAGGTACACTGATGTCCCGCTCACCAGGCTGAACAAGGAGAAGGTCATGGTGAGATGCCTGTTAGGCGCTATGATCTGCCACATAACACAAGCACACAGGTCACTCCAGGGCATGTACAAATATGACTCAGTCAGTGTCCATGCCAGTGTGAATGACCTGAGACATACCTCCCTGGACTACATGATGAGAGACATAGAGGAGCTCTCTGAGCATGTGTCCCAGACTGGTATGACCCTGACCTTGAGTAGCATCTTACCCTCACCAAGAATGATGCCACAATATGTAGACAAGATGATCAATTCAGACAATTGGCTTATGTTTCAGTGTCATTCAAAGGGGATCCAGTGCCTGTCAGCCTGGGATGACATGCTCAACAAGCCACACTGCTATGCTAGGGACAGCTTGCACCTGTCACCCATGGGCTTTCAGATATTGGCAAAGGCTCTTGATACACCCATAGTGCCTTTTTTAGGCAAGGCTGAACAGACAAGACCACCTCCATAAGTATCACAAGGGATAGGAAACTAATAGTAATGCTACTCAACGCCAGCAGTGTAAATGTCAAGATGCATGCACTGGAAACTGTCCTTAGCATGGAGAACATCGATATCTGTGCAGTAACAGAATCCTGGTTCAAGGCCCCCAAAAGCACCCCAGCACTGGCAGGTTATTCCTCATACCATGCTTGTTGGCCACATAACTTGCACCAAAACAGAACAGGAGGGGGAGTATCAATATTCATCAAAGATACACACACCTCCAGGTTGGTGGCACAGCACGAAGCATCAGAGACTATCCATGTGCAACTAACAGTGGGTAAGACTGCCATCCAGTTCATAGCCTGGCACACACCACACTCCCAAACCCAGGTAACACACTTGGCCTACTTAAGAATACATGTATATCTGCAGGTGTCTCCAAACAACAATATATTGGGCAGCTTCATTTACCCACACATAGACTGTGAGCATTACTGTAGCTCCAACACCCTAGGTGTAAAGTTCCTAGAATCCATACACTCATTTGCTATGGAACGACTTGTTACCACTCCCACAAGTGGGGAATACATGCTGCACCTGTTCATCACCAATATGTGGACTATATGCTCCAGACCAGAAGTGTATCCCCCGCTGGTAAGATGACACCATAGACTACTCTCACTGTATATTCACATACCAAATGCAGCCCCTGCACAGAAAACCACAGTCATAAAGTTGTGTAATGCAAATTACATGTATTCACATGAGGCAGACTTCACACATGGGAACTATTTCAGGTCACAGGTACATATGTCTATGTGGAACACCCATACCTCATGTGTGCATTGACATTACTGATATGATCTATGTCATACAATATTAAGAGCAACACCCCACAGACATGGACAAATTGTGTGACAAAAACACACATAGCATTTGTAAGATTCAAACCCCTACCTAACTATGTTATGACACTTGAGATAGACGCATTAGTAGAGCACGCTATTCGCATTGCTGGGAGGTTGTCCTTCTCCAGCTGTACTTATAGGGTGCTGACATCATCAGTGTTTAGAATGAGGAATGTGCATCATGCAGTGTGTTCTTGTAGTTGGCAAAAGGGACATTTCTTTCACACAAAATTGCACACACACTAACCCCCTTCATCCAAACACACACACTGAGCATTTGCAGGATTCAAACCCCTATCTACCTATGTTATGACACTTGAAAGAGACGCATTAGTAGAGCATACTATTCGCATTTCTGGGAGGTTGCTCTTCTCCTGCTGTACTTATAGGGTGCTGACATCATCAGTGTTTAGAAAGAGGAATGTGCATCATGCAGTGTGCTCTTGTAGTTGGCAAAAGGGACATTTCTTTCACACACACTAACCCCCCCCCACCCAAACACTGAGCATTTGCAGGATTCAAACCCCTACCTAACTATGTTATGACACTTGGGAGAGACGCATTAGCAGAGCGCACTATCCAAATTACTGGGAGGTTTCTCTTCTCCTGCTGTACTTATAGGGTGCTGAGATCATCAGTGTTTAGAAAGAGGAGTGTGCATCATGCAGTGTGTTCTTCTAGTTGGCAAAAGGGACATTTCTTTCACACAGAATTGCACACACACTAACCCCCCTCACCCAAACACACACACACACACACTGAGCATTTGCAGGATTCAAACATGGATGTGACATTGCAAATTCAACCCCTGGGATCTCCACTGTGTCCCTGCTTGACGGAGGCACAGCACACTAGCCTTACATGGTGCCTTCTGTGACCTACTTTACAGAGGCACAGTAGCCTACTGTACTGGGGAGGCAGATGCCAAGCACACTCTGGCTAAGCTTGTATTCCCTAGGGCAAACAGCCTAGTATTGACCTCTACACCCATATGTTTAATTTTCAGATGCACAATATTTGTTGCTAATAAACTGTTTGCAGGTCTTTATTGCCATAGCTTTCCCTGTTTCTATGTACAACTTGTGTATCTGTGGAAGATGTTTGAATATGTGTGGGATCCACTATTTAACTTATGTCTCTGTAGTCATTTAACTGTGTGCACTGGGCAGATTGCTGTCTTGTGGTTGGTTCCTGGTTTAACACATACAAATACCACATATGTGTGGCCAACTGCTAAACTGAGACATGGCCTAAGTGTGTGAGCATGCCCAGTTCAGGCATATTCCATGGCTTGTTGCCTGACATATGTCTCATTTATCAAAGTGTGTGAGCATGCCCAGTGTGTGCTTTCCATATGTTGAGATCTTCAGTCCACCACATTTGTGGGTGTGTGTGAACTTCCACAATATTTCACATTTATAGTTGTGTGTTGAGAGTCATGTTGTGTACATACTGCCCAACTGCCTTGTGTCTGAACCCGACAGGGATTATACTGTGCCTGCAAGGTTTCCATGGGATAGTTTGCATACAGTTGTCAACATCCTTTCATAATGACCATACACTGTAATATTGTACAGTGTACTGGTTCAGTACTTTCACTGTGGTGGACAGTATCCTGGGTTTCAGTCCTATCACTGCTTTCAATATTCATAGTGAGCACACCAGACTGGTTAAGGGCCAGTTGTGCACATATGACCATGCTGCATTTTGTTTGGATATGGACTACTTACACCAGGCTTGTCCAACATTGGTAGTGTATTCCACAACTTGGGTGGACATTGACAAACACTAGCGATGTGCCCTAGGCCATTTCTACTGCTAGTCAGAGAGTGTGTTTGTCCTTCAACACACATTGTAACTGGAATTTGACATCACATATTTCAAGGTTAGTATACTGTGCCTCTGTCTACCCATGACATAACAGTGATACCCAGGGTAAATCTACCATCTCCCATCCACTCATCATGATTCCTGTTGAGGAGAGTCAATGAGGGACTCTCTGGCTAACCTGTACTGGGAGTTTACTCAAGAGTGGAGTGAGCTTCTGGGTTATGGATCAATCACTACAGCATGTCCTATGTATGTCAGTGCTGGGGTTCAGGTCTCTCATGTGCATAGCTCACTGGCATTCAGATTGTACAAGGTGCAGCATGTTCATTGATTCCAGCTTGGACATGGCTTTATACATCAGGCACAGATTGCCTCTGGGCAGGCAGTATGGCACTGTGTGGAGCTGCGGTTTGTTTAATTAGGCAACACATGGCATCTGTTTGAGCTCTTTGATCCTCCTGGTGGGGTACTTTTGGGGTCTTTCCAGTTGCTGGAGGTGTCTGCTGAGGTACATCCCACAGGGGCCATTGTACTCAATTGTGAGGCTGATGAAGGATGACTGAAGAGGCACGATGACCTCCCCTGATCTAGATCTGACTACGTTCATGATTAGGTGGGTATATGATATGTTTCTGTAACCACTACAGCCACATGGTTGTCAAATGCAAGATATCTATCAAATTATGTCCCCAGGTCTCTTATTACTTCTAAAGTACTTAATGGGTTAACACCTATGTGGTAATTGGTGGGCACTTACTGTTTATCCACAGGGGATGACTATACACTTTTCTGCAATTAGCTTGATGACATGGCTCTGGCACCAGTTGTCTGTTTCTATGTGGCCCTTTTGTAGGATGCTTGTGTCAGCTGGAGGGTCAGATAAGGTGCCCAGTTTGCAAGTCCTCTGCAAACTTGTTCAGACACAGTCCTTCTATGTTGGCCTGTACCTATGGGAAATATATACCATGCAAGGGAGGTCCCAGGACTGAGCCTTGTGGGATGCCAGTTGTAGTTGGTTTGTAGTCTGACATGGCTGCAGCATGTCTGACCATGATAGTTCTGTCCTTGGGCTGGTTTGCAACCCATCTACTGACATAGGGGTTTATATTTAAGCTGGTGAGCTTATCTATAATGAACACGTGGGGTATTGTATGGAAGGCTTTTGCAAGGCCAGATAGGCTGTGTGGACCACATTCCCCTCATCAATGGCCTTGATGACTGTTTCAAATGAGTCAGACATGTTTAAGGGGCAGGATCTGCCCTTAAGAAAGCCACACTGGGTAGGGTCCAGTGTCTGTAGGTCCCCAATATCTTTATTTCTGAGGTCCATGATGATCCTTTCCATAGCTTTGCAGACCAAGCTTGTCAGGATTCTGGGGTGATAGTTTGCAGTATCCATTGAGGCACCACCTTTGTGGAGAGGGACCACTGTTGCTGTACACTGCTCTTTGGGTACATATCCTGTGGTAAGGCTGAAATTGAGCAGTAGTGTTATTTGGCATTCCATTCTTCTTGGAGTTCATGTTGGACACAGCCCAAGATACCATCTCGTACCATTGATGCTGTGTGTCTTGCTTTGAAGTTGCTGCCTGTTACCTCAGCATCTGCAATGTCAGGAGGCCAGCACTCTGCTGGGATAGATATTTGTCATTTTTGGGGGGGGGGGTTGCACTGAACCTGTCAGGTTGGATGTCGGCAATGTGTGTGGGTTTGGTGTATTGTTTGTAATATTTGGTAATTCAGAGCATATCTGTGAATTCCCAACAAGGTTCCTACCATCAGTTAAGACAGCCTTGTGATTATCCATAGTGTCCTGTACAATTTGTATCTCCATAGGTTCATAGGTTCATACTGGGCTATCTGCCCTAGGGCATTTATTAGCCTAGCCAGAGTGTGTGTGGCTTTCGCCACCCCTTGCTATGTGAATATTATGGCCATTTAGGGTTTACTTTACTGTGCCTCTGTCTAGATGTGACACACTGAAGAACCCCCAGTGTAAATCTACGATCTCCCATCCACTTGGCAAGATTCCTGTTGAAGAGAGTCAGTGAGGGGCTCTGCTTAACATGGAGTGGGTTCTGTTCCAGAGGGTAGGGAGCCTCTGGGTTAGGAATCTGTCCCTCCAGCACATCCAATTTATTTATGTGTTGAGGTTGACATCTGTCGCTCTCACGGCTCTACTGGCTTTGGATTTTCTGAGGTGGAGCATGTCCATCAATTCTGTATTGGACAAGACCTTGTACATCGGGCATACATCGCCTCTGAGTATGCAGTATGTGACTGCATACAGCTGGGGTGTTGTCAGCCAGGCAGCATATGACAAATGTTTGACACCCTTTATCCTCTTGGTCAGGTACTTTTGAGGTCTTTCTAACTGCTGCAGGTGTCGGGTACGGTACATCCCAAATGGGGCATTGTACTCACTTATGGGCCTGATAAGAGAAGAGTATAGGGGCACAATGACCTCTCTTGATGTAGATGTGAATCCTTTCATGATAAGGTGGCCAATATAGGTGGTCTTCCTAGCCATGTTGGCAAAGTGAGTGTTGCATGTGGGGTTACTGTTCACTTGTGTCCCTAGGTCCCTGATTACTTCTTCCATACGTAATGGATTACCACTTATGTGATGATTTGTGAGTACCTTGTTTGGTATTTGGGGAGACATTCATACTCTCCAGTGTCTTCAGGGAGGCTGAGTGGTGTTCCTGGGTCCGAGAGGGTGGTCCATAGCATGCTACAGACTGTACAGCGGTTTTGCATACAGTTAGTTGCACATGGATGGTCTCTGATGCTTCGTGCATTGTCAGTAACCTGGACGTGTGGGTATCTTTGCTGAATATAGATACTCCCCCTCATTTTGTGGTTTAGTCCAGGTTTTGGGGCCGAAAAGCATGATTTGAGGTATAACCTGGTAGTGCTGGGGTGCTCTCAGGAGCCTTGATGCAGGTTTCCATCACAGCACAGACATCGATGTTTTCCATACTGGGGAGGGCCTCGAGAGCGTGCATCTTGTGGTTTAGACATCTGGCATTGAGCAGCATTACCCTCATGTTTTTTCCACTTATGTTTTCTGGGGAGGTGGGTTTGTCTTTTCAGCCTTGCCTACAAAAGGCACTATGGAGGTGGCAAGAGCCTTAGCCAATATCCAGATACACAGGGGTGACAGGTGCAAGCCATCCCTGGCAAAGCAGAGTGGCTTGTCAAGCATGACATCCCAAGCAGACACACATTGTATCCCCTTGGAATGACACCAGTAATTGAGCCAATTGTTAAAGCTGATCATTCTGTGTTTGTACTGTGGCATCATTCTTGGTGGGGGTAGGATGCTGATCAGGGTCAGAGTCATACCGGCCTGGCCTACATAATTGGAGAGCTCCTCTATGTCTCTTTACATGTAGTCCAGGGAGGTATGTCTCAGGTCATTCACACCAGCATGGACAATGACTGAGTCATATTTGTACTTGCTTTGGAGTGACCTGCATGATTGTGTTATGTGGCAGATTGTAGCAGCCTACAGGCAGCTGACTGTACCCTTTTCCTTGTTCAGTCTGGTGAGCGGGACATCAGTGTGTCTGACTATGGAGTCACCTATTACAAGTGTATCAGGCATGTTGTTTGTCCTTATGGGCTGTGACTGTTTGGCACACTGACTTTGTGTACTATGTATTGCATGTGCTATGTTTGGGGGTAGTGGTTGCTTGGGTGTCTGGTTTGGAGGCCTCTGCTGATTTGGTGGTTTTTAATTATAGCCTCCAGGAATGTTTGTGTGTTTATGTATTTGGTTTGCAATTGTGATAGGTCTATGTGAGTGGGTTTGTGGTGTGTGTGGTTACCTTCTCCTCCTGACTAGTTTAGACAGTACTGAGTTGAGTGAGCTCAGTCTCCAGTTTGGAGACATGCTTGCATCTCTCACATATATTTGTATTTCTTGGGGGTGGAGGGGATTGTCTATGTACATGGGGCAGGTGTAATATTGCCCAAGATTCACAGATTCAACTTGTTGTAGCTGGCCTTAGTGGATTTTATGACTGGCCATATTTTATTGCCATAATACTGATCAGAGATTACTTCCCTTTTTGGGTTTGCTCTATCATGTGGTGACTTCCTCATTCTCTTGCATGGTTTGGTAATGGCTGTGGTCCACCATGCCAGATGCCTGTGTGTATGGTATTGGGCCTTGGTTTTATTTGGGATTGCATAATCCATGCATTCCTGACTGTGTTCATAGAATGCATTTATAAAGGGTTCTGAGGTGTGGCCCATATTTTCCACAGGCACAGGGCCTTTAATGGATTCCACATCAGTTTGGAGGAGTGCAACATTTCCTTTAAACATGTTTTTCACTGTGGTTTTCTGGACAGGGACTGTGGTCCAGCTGTGAATATCCAGTGTGATTACTCTATGGTCTGATCTTAGCAGTGAGGAATACACTTCTCATCTGGCCATAGAGTACCCATATTGCTGATTATCACATCCAGTATGCTTACCCCTCTTGTGGGAGTGGTACATTGTTCCTGAGCATGTTGGTTTATGGATTCTAGGAACCTTTGGCCTAGGGTGTTGGTGCTGGGATAATGCTCCCAGTCTATGTTTGAGTATTTTCAGTCACCCAATATAATGTTGTTTGGAAAGCTTGATATTTCCATGTGTTCCAACATAGGCCAAGTGCAGTTCCTGGCATTAGGAGGGTAGTCTGTAGCAGGCTACAAACTGGCAGGCAGTCTTAGCCACTGTTACTTGAGCATGGATAATTCATGCTGCTTCTTGTTGTGGTACCAACATGGGGGTGTGGTTATCCTTGACAATTATTGCTACTCACCCTCCTTTTGTAGTTTGTTCCATGTTTTGGGGCTGTAAAGCACGGTATGAGGTGTAACCTGGTAGTGTTAGGGTGCTCTTGTGAGCCTTAACCCAGTTTTCTGTTACAGGACCGATATCAACATTCTCTATGCTGAGGGGAGTTTAGACTGCATGCATCTTTCAGTTTGGACATCTGGCATTGGGTAGCATTACATCTAGGTTTTTATCCCTTGTGATACCTATGGAGGTGGAGCATTGTGCCTTGCTCAGCATGTCATCCCAGGCTGGCACGCATTGGATCCCCTTTGACTAATGGCAATACTTAAGCCAATTATTGTAATTGATCATCTCGTCTTCATATTCTGGCATCATGCTTGGTGAGGGTAGGATGTTAGTCAGGGTCATCATGTTTGTATATACTACATGGTGTTACATTGCTTAACACATGGCAATCATGCCTCAGGTGGTGCTGCAGGGCTGTCTATGTTGGATGCACATACTACACTCCCTGTACATGTTTGATAGCAGGCTGTGTCAACTTAGGCATCCCTTTTACTATATGTGTGAGTCAGAGAGAGGTATCATTTCCTGGGTTCCTACTGAGCCAGTGTATGTGCTATGCATTGCCGCTTTGCCAAGGCCAAGGCGTACTGGGCACGCCTAATTCTGCCTACTGGGGCAGGCTCAGGTTGTTCCTCCTCCGAATCATGCTCTGCCTGTGATTGGCTTGGCAATGGTGGGGGGCTGTTTGGCCCAGCCCTATGCTGGTCCTGCTGCAGCTGTTTTCACAGAATCATATTATGTAGCATAGCACATACCATGATGATTTGGGTACATGTAGTTGGTGAGTACTGCAAGGCTCCACCAGATGTGTCCAGGCACTGGAACTGTGACTTGATTAGCCCAAACACACGCTCAATTACATTTCGTGTTTGTGCGTGTGCCTCATTATGGCGTTCTTGTTCAGGTGTGTGTGCATTTCTGATGGGTGTCATCAGCCATGGCTCCAGTGCATAGCCAGCATCCCCCACTAAGTGACCATGTGGGATGTCCCCATTGGGAAATGTCTGGTACAGCTGCGTCAGATGCCAGATATGTGAATTGTGGTAGCTTCCAGGGCAGCCAGCACACGCATTCATTATTATGCCCTGGGCATCACACACAACCTGGCAGTTGATGGAGGGGAAGCCCTTGTGGTTAATGTAGGCCCTACCCCGCTCACCGGCTGGTGCTTTGATGCATATATGTGTGCAGTCTATTGCACCCACTACCTCAGGGTATTCTGCTATTTGCTGGAAGAGATGCATATTGCTGGCCAATACCTCACGAGAACTGGGGAAATATACATGCTTACCGACATGTGCTGACATGGCATCCAAGAACTGGTGCAGTACCCTGGATGCTGATGACTGTGATATCCCCATCATATCACCAGTTGGTCTCTGGAAGGTACCTGTTGCTAGTATTCTTAGGCCAACACATACCTTGGTTTCCACTGGGATGGGTTCCCCTGTTGGTTCTGTGTGTGAGGCATGGCCTGCACAGCTCAACAATTTGCTGCAGGAGGTCTCTGTCCACTCTATAGCGCTCCACTATCTCCAGCTCATGTAACCCCTGGTAGGTGACCCTGGGCCTGTACACTCTTCTCCGTCTCCTCACTGTGGGTTGTCTGGCAGCATTTGCATAGTCACCACCCTCAGCAAGTTGCATATGTCTCCTTATAACAGCTATGGCAGCCCCTAGCATTTTGGTCTGAGTGAAGCTTTTTCAGTTTTCACTTCTAGTAGCTTACTCCTCTGTTGCAGTGTCTCTTGAGAGAAACATTCTGCACTGTTGTTTGCAGTGTTTTAAGTGCTGGGCTGGGATACTGTTCTGCCTGTGTAATTGCCTGCTTCTGATTGTTTTCACCTGCTAGCTCTGCCAGTAATTTCTCCTAGCTTCCTACTATTTCCCATGCCTCCTTTTCCCTTCTGTTTCCTCAGGGGGGAGCAACGTGCATACCAGCAAAAACACGCTCACAGTGGCCAACAAGCGTGCACACATGCTTAGACAGATTAGAATATGCTTATTTGGGTTAAAACACGCGCACACCAGCTCAAACAAGCATACAGGTGTTTAAACAGGCTCTTACATGCGTATTCTGCCTTAAACACGCGCACTCACACTTACACGTGCACACTCTGTTTTACTTGTGCCTACCAGCGCTCACACGTACGCATGCACACCCAGCAAGAAACTTTGGTGTTATCCATTGTGTACACCTTCCATTTCTTGGCTTTCCCATGCCTACTTGTTGACACTCCTCTTTCCATGATGTGTGGCTGACAGCTTTCACAGGCCACTGTGCTCCAATGAGCTGCATTCCTTTCATACATTCCCCCCTGTGATGTCACCTATCTCCTACTCTGCTACTCCCCCTTATCCTACTCCTACACTGCACGGATTGTGCTCATTTTCTATGTAACAGTGCGACTCACTATCCTACCACTCATTTACATAGGATTGCCTACTAATGCTTAGTTACATGTCTTACACTCCGCTTCCCCCCTTAGCAACCCCTACTCAGTGGCCATGTTGATTTACCCTGCTATTCCCTTCCATTGTATACTCATGCTTTGCATAAACCCACATTTGTGGGTTTAATATTTTTATTTTTTGTTTTTTTATAGCGCAGCCCATTTGCGCGACGCTGCGCTACGTTTAAACAAATTATTTTTATTTCATGTTTGCATCAGGGTACATTGCCAGTGGCCACATATTTGCCCATTGGCATGCTGCCTGCGACATTTGCAACCTTTATTTGGAGCTGACAGGGCTCCATTGTGTTATTTGCAGAACGGTACTCAGTTATCAACTGAGTACATTTCTGCAGATAACACGGCTCTTACACGGGCAGGTTTTTTCCATTAGTATAAGTCTCATTTAAAACACTGTCTCGCTATGTGAAAGGTGTTTAACATAGCGACAGGTTTAAAAAATCAACGGAGATCTCCGTTGCTTTTCTTAAAGCTGTCTGCTATGTTAAACTCCTTTAACATAGCGACATAGTAAAAAGCACCAGAAACCTTGCTTTCTTTGTGGCTTTTCTTTTTAAACCTGTGCCGCTATGTTAAATGGGTGCAACATGGCGGGACACCTTTAAAATAAGCAACGGACATCTCCGTTGCTTATTTTAAAGCTGTCTCGCTATGTTAAACCCATTTAACATAGCGAAACAGTAAAAAGCAATGGAGGTCTTGCTTTCTCCGTTGCTTTTGGCCACAGCTCTGATGTACTGCATAGACATGTGCAGTACATCAGAACTGTCGCGGATACCAGACAGCTGCGGAAGGGCAGCAAATAATATACAATGCCATTATTTAAGAAAAGTAATTATTTCTTTTCTTAAATAATGTCATAATATAATAGCAATAACCACTTCTGGGTGTGTATGCGGGATTTACCCATGGTTGTCTTTGTTTGGTCCCTCGGGCTTCGCCCTCGGGACCAAACCACACCAACCATGGGTAAATCCTGCATTACCCACACCCAAGCGTGGGTTATTGCTATATTCTTTACTGTTTTGATTAAGATAGTTGATTAGTGTTTGGGCATATTTAAATGATGTTTATTATTTCCATGATTTTAAGTAGAATACTAATCATTCTGATCAGTCTATGGATCTAAAATTGCTTGGGTCTGATATGACACACTCCCCTTTTATAAACTGAAATGTCTGTAGCCAGGTGACATGTATCAGAGACACACACACACACACACACACACACACACACACATATATATATATATATATATATATATATATATATATATATATATATATATATATATATACTAACATTTTGTTTAACACAAATGATAACAACCAAATCAGGTCTTCTTGATTCTATATGGAAAATTGCCTGGCATATTGTCTGACATATATCTTTATTTACTGTGAAATTTTCACATTTTTCACAACATTCAGCACATCCTGTGGCAGGGTGATCACTTTGTTTATTCACAACATTTTACATTTACAGTTTTCCCTTTTAATTTTATAATGTAGTTAAAGAATACCCTATTACTGATTTCAGACTTAAAATAGAAACTAAGGTATTAATTACTTAATTATTCTCTGTTTTTTATTCATCCAAACTTGTTTTTATGTCTAAGGTAGTTTTTGAAAGCTAGGTAGTATGTACTTTTCTACTGCAATCTTTTTAGTTTTGTTATGGAGCCAAATGAATTTTGTGTTGAATTTACAGATAACATTTGGGAGTAACAGTGTCTCCTTGTGGATGCAGGAGTTATTATCATAGAACTCATTAGCAGTATTCTGAGTAAATAGGTTTACATCATTGATGACAGCATCTCACCCTGCTTTCATGGGTATATCATTTACTGCATCAGACTTTTCACTAATAAAGTCCAGGAAAGATGATTTATGTAAGACTGAATTCAATTACTCCTAGTGATGATGATATCATGACTTATGGTAATTGCAGAAGGTATAATTATGGGTAGGGAGCAGTAAGATATTAAGTTTTTGTGAGATATATAACTTTACTCGCTATCGCCTCTCTCTCTCTCTCTCTATATATATATATATATATATATATATATATATATATCTCACCTAGTAAGAACATCCCTATCATTAAAAACATACTTATTTCGGTGTCACAAAATATAGCCTATGAAACTATCCTACTAGGAGACGTAAACTTTGATTGGAATACCCTTGACACCAACTACCCTGCCCAAAGCATCAATTTATTCGGTTTTACTCAGCTAATCACTACCCATACAAGACTTAATAAAAACTCCAATAATGGCAAAACTCTTGATTGGATCTTAACTAATGATCTCCATCTCTATCACAACCCTAGAACACTTCCCTATGCCTTGGATGATCACTTACCCATCAGTATACAAAGATATACTCCCCAGCTAAATAAACCACATCTATACAAATACTGCAGTAAACTCACTGACGTCAACCCCACCATTCTGACTGATAGACTCTTTTCAATTAATTGGTCTAAACTACACTCACTTCCTCTCAATATTGCTGTACTCAAATTCAACCATATCTTTCTTGGCATACTCGACTCACTGGCACCCCCTTGCAAAATAAGAATTAAAATCAAACTATGCCCCCTGGCTCAGTAAAGATACTCAAAAACTAATGCATAAAAAAGGTTCCTTATTAGATGAACGAACGCTTAAAATGTTGATTACGACATACTCGACAGCTTTTAAGCGAACGTTCATCTAAGCAAAACCGGAGAATGTCGAAACAAGGAGTTTCGAAAAGTTACATTTGGCCAGCCATGAGGAATTCAATGGCTGACGTCAGAACATTCACTCTGTCTCATCATTCTTACAGTCCTCCACTGTGGTGTGGTCTCAACATTCACCTTGTGTAATATTCTGACAGTCCTCCACTGTGGTGCGATCTTGGAGTTGGTATATTTAAGTAGGGTGGTGTGGAGGATGAAGCCCTTACTTTATTTTGTTTGATTTGTTTTTGTTTTTTTTTTGGGGGGGGGTGTAATGGTGTACAGTACATTGCAGCCATCCACCATTGGCTTCCTGATGGCTGGCCAAACTATAACTTTTCAAAACTCCTTGTTTCGATATTCTGGGGTTTTGATTACATGAATTTTCTTTTAAAAGCTGTTGCACATGTCGTACTCGACATTTTAAGCTTTCTTTCATATAATATAGACCCCATAAAAGATACTCTGCCTGTAAAACATGGTAAAAAAACAAATCCCCCACTCATCATCAATTATTTAAAGGTCTAAGAAACCACACCAAAAAGCAAATGTACAATGATAAGAAAGCAGGGTCTATATTACAACATCTTCTTCTTCTTCTTCTTCTTTCGGCTTTTTCCCGGTTAGGGGTCGCCACAGCGGATCACCTTGTCCGCACATTGAATGGCAGTGGAGTTTTACAGTGTCGAGTTGCCAGCCCGGCGCCCAACCTTTCACAGAAGGCACACTCACACGCACACCTAGGGCCAATTTAGAGTGTCCAATCCACCTGCAGCATGTCTTTGGGATGTGGGAGGAAACCGGAGCACCCGGAGGAAACCCACGCGACCACAGGGAGGACAAGCAGACTCCGCACAGAAGGCACCCCAGCCGAGGATCGAACCGGAAAACCTCTTGCTGTGAGGTGGCAATGCTAACCACTGCACCACCGTGGCCGCCCTGTCTATATTACAACATCAAACACTTAAAACAGCGAATTATGTTTAATCGACCCTATTTCAGTGAAAGCTGAAAATGTCGACACCTCAGAACAGCAATTTCTTTCCTAGGGAAAGAAATCGCTGTTCCAACCAAAAAAAAAAAAAAAAAAATGAAAAAAAAAACAGTAAACAGTTCCAAACACATAACTTAACCCTAATTATAACCCCTTCAAAAAGTAAACAGCTAAAAACACATATACACTTAACTCAGTCGTACATCTAACACAAAAAAAGTAAACAATTTAAAACATATATGTACTTACCTTAACCCGCAACCTAATCCTAAGGTCAGTAACTGTTGCACATTTACATTTGGGAGCTATACTGGATAAGGGAATCTCTGAGACCACACTACAGTGCAGAACACAGCAAAGTAACAAAGCGGACAAGCGACTTCTTTCCCAGGGAAAGAATTTGTTTAACAGCCGCTTCGCTGTTTTGCCTGTTTGCTGTTTAGAGTTCAATGAAAACGCATTTGACAAAATGCATTTTCATCATTATAATAGGAACCCAAGAAAGCATTCTACCTCAAGGCACAACCCGCACATCAGTCCAGCCCCAAAACCTTCTAGAGAAATATCAACTCAATCCTTCACCCTGGTAAACTTCAAACTCCTAGCCCTTACCCTAACCTTGCAGACCAAGTCACTGCCTCTCTTTTTAACCATTTTTTTATTGATACCATTAGCAATCTAACAAATGCCAACCACAACCCCCCCCCCAAAAACACTACCTCAAACCACAAATAATGAAACCTGTTTCTCGCTCAACCCTATCTTAACCTCGTATATAAGGTCTCTCCTTCTAAATCTTAAACATTGCTCTCTCTCTCTCTCTGCTGACAATCTACCCCTCACTTTCTCAAACTTGCAGCTAACACTATTGCCTACCCAGTCTCAATACTTATTAATAGATCTATTAAAGAAGCTACTGTACTCAATATCTGGAAGTCCTTCTATGTGATTCCCCTTCACAAAAGTGGCAACTCCAATGACCCCTCCAAGTATAGACCCATAGCTATACTTTCCCCACTATCCAAAATTTTCAAAAAATGCATACATAAACAGATACTGAAACTCCTCATCCACAATAACCTCCTGACTCCTATTCAATATGGATTTTGACCAAACCTTAGTACCTCTACAGATCTTCTATCCTTTACTCACACTATTGATGAAGCTAGAGATAACAACAAAGTAGTCTCAAGTCTGTTCTTAGACATTTCAAAAGGATTTGACACAGTATCACACTCTAAACTACTAAACAAACTAGCTAATTTAAATCTGTCCACCTCAACTCTCTCTTGGTTCTCCAGCTATCTCAGAGACAGACTACAATCAGTCAAATGGCAATCTTTTTGTTCTACATTCCTACCCATAAACACTGGTGTACCACAGGGGTCTATCCTGGGATCCCTTCTATGTAACATCTTTACCAATGACCTGCATTCTTCCACTACCCACTCTACCCTCATGCAGTACGCTGACGACTCTACTCTAATCACATCCCAAAACTCATTCTCACAACTCCAGACACATGCACAACAATCTTTTCTTTCAGTTGAAAGCTGTCTAAATGAAAACCAGCTTATTTTGAATCTTACAAAAACAAAACTTCTCTTTCTCCCCAAAGCCAGTGATCACCATCAGTTCTCCTTCTCCATCTTGTCCCTAAATAAAACCATAATTAATGTTGAAACTCACACAACATTACTAGGAATGACAATTGATGACCAGCTAAAATTTGACTTACACATACAACAATCAATTAAGAAAAACTAATCAAAAACTTGGTCTCTTATATCACAATAAAAAAATTCTGTCCTGTGTTTCCAGACTCTCCCTAACCCAAGCCTATCTACTTCCTAGCCTCCTTTATGGAGCCCCAGTTCTTACTAACATTCAGTCCTGCCTTCTCTCCAAACTGCAACAAACTTACAGCAAAATCAAAAAAATTGCTTCTAATTTACCTAATTCCACCCACCACTGCCTTGCTCTCAGTAAACTAAACTGGACTGAATTACCACATCATCTCAGATTATCTCAACTCCATATAAACCACTTCCTTCTCAATAAGCCCACTGCTTATCCCTCTCTCTTCAGTCTAGTCACCTACTATACCCTTTCCCATTCCTTGAGCAGTACTAACAACTTCCTTCTTCAAACTTATAGGTCCAAAATGAACTTTGGCAATCTTTTATATAATCCTCCATAACAAAATTGTTGAACAAACTCCCTGTCAATTTACATAGCATTACACAAACTAGCAGCTTCAAAAAAGAACTAAAAAACTTTCTCAAGAAAACGTGGTTGTGCCCCTGTCAGGACCCTACCCAATTATTTTCAGTCATCTGTCTTTTTTGTTTTGAGCAGTAAGCGTTCTGGATCTGCTCTATTTAGATAATGCTACTGAATTATATAATTTGCATGTATGTTATCATGCTTATAACATTATAATTACTTGTGTATTATTATGTTTCATTTTCTTTTTTCATACTTATACACAATTGTGCAATTGTATTATGTATATATACTGTAAAACTGTCTGTTACTTTTTTGTGAAACCTGTTTACTGCAAATTAAAATTGCCATTTTTTTTCTTTGGAGCTTTACTCCTCGGGTCTCCACTGAAAATGGGCCTATGCTCAGTTGGACCAACCCGGTTAACAAATGTGAAAAATAAATAAATAAATAAATAAATAAATAAATAAATAAATAAAATTACCATGCCTAGCTGGGAGTTCGTTTTTTGATTAACACAATTGATTAATATTTGGGCATATTTACTTGATATCAAATAGTTTACTGAGTCAGTAATTAAAATTCCCATAAAGGATTGTAGTTTCAGTGATTTTTGCATCTTGGAGTTTATTCAGGAAATTCTCATGCTGAGTAGTGAACACAGATCGTTGTCTATTTATTAATGCCATAACTGCTTCAAATTCTGAGTTATTGTCTTTACTTCTGTTTTTTTGATTGCCTTTTACAAACTTTGAGACACCTTCAACTATCAAAACAGATCTACAGCAATGAAAGTATAAGAAAGTACATACTGGAATTGTAATATGCACTTTGGATCTCTAAAACAAGTTGCATTAATAGTACAGATATTAATATCCTCCAACAGGTTAGAGAAAATATTCTAAATTACTAATTTTATTGTTGAGATTTCTGGCATTTATCAAGGTCGCCTGCACCTGTAATGTTTATGTTTATCTTAGATATATATATATATATATATATATATATATATATATATATATATATATACATATATATACATTTTTTTTTTTTTTTTTGGAATTTAAAGAAGACTAAAAATGACACTGTGGTGATACAAAATATTCAGTATTTTCCTTTCTAGGAACAGAGGTGAAACACATGAAAAGCACTCTGGTTGGCTGCATATCTTAATCTAAGCTACCAGACACTGAATCCCCTATAAATCCTTTTCTGTGACAACTTGTTATTACCCATTTACCAAGGCCAACAACATTTTCTTTTGAAATGCAAGTGCCATAGTAGGTGAAAATAGAATTTTGCTAAGCAGATATGCTTTCCGCGAGGATGTTCAATAACGTCACTGTTTCAGTTGCATATTCAAGACATCGAGCATGTCAGTTTCACTAGCAAGTGAGGAGTGCCCATGTCTTTAACGCATTCTCTCCAGTACAGCTCTTTTAAATGTGCACTTCTAACTCCCAGTGGGTGTGGCTTGAGCCTTTAAAAAATGAAGTTACCACCTCACTAGTTAAACAAATACTCATATCTTTTGAACCATAAGTGTTACTAGAAAACTAAATGGCAAAATATTCAGGACACATTACTGGCATTCATTCGGTTTGATGCTTTAAAGTAGATTTTGTAAGCCAAAATAAAGGCAGTAAATATTAATTTTATAATGTTGTGTAAGCAGCTTATGATATCTCAGTAATCATTCAAGCATACTGCCAGCAGAATTTTCTTCATACAGCTGTGACCTTTCATATGAGGCCATGCAGTTCTGTCTGTGATACCTGAATGTTGAGATATTTAGAGATATATGAAAATTATTATAATGCAAAAAACAGTACACAAGGAAACCATGGTAAAAAAATTCTCCAAAGCCAACTTCATGCTTCTTAAAACAGAAGTGGTGAACTTCATGACACACATGCAGATGGACAATACAGTTACGACTACTGAATCCTACACAATTGCACTTTATAAGCACTTACATGAGTGCATGGACACTGCTATCCCAAACAGAACAAAGACGCTATCCTCCAAAAAAAAAGAAGGCAATCTGGTGGTCCCCTGCCATAAACAAACTGTACAACAGAAGGAAGAAACTGTTGCAAAAGAGAGTAAAATCCCATGAGTGGAGGAGCTCCCTGGTCAGCCCCAGTAAGAAGCTGCGATCCCTGATAAAATCCTCCAAAGCTAGTTACGAAAACAAAATCGACACTGATTCTAAAGACAACCACAAAGCATTCTATAGCTATGTCAAGAATCTCAATGGCAACACTCAGATCTGCTCTGAGTTACAGCACAATGGCACTAAATATACAGACCCAACTGATATTGCCAACATCCTGGCAGAAAGGTTCAGTGCTAACTTTGCCCCCCTCTCACCCCCTAAAGAGGCCATCTCTATACCGGAAGAATGCAAAGTTCCTGTAATCACGGCTGCACAGGTAAAAACCACACTCTCCAAAGCCAAGAACACAGCATCCATGGGACCAGACAACATCCCAGGCTGCGTTCTACAAGAACTACAGAATGAACTGGCACCCCACCTAAGTACCATGTTCAGTCATAGCCTCACCTCAGGCTTTGTGCCTGCTGAATGGCACACAGCAACGGTTATCCCACTCCACAAGAGGGGAGCCACCACGGACCCCGGGAACTACTGCCCCATTAGCCTGACGAGCCTGGTCTGCAAGGCCATAGTAGGTATCATCATGGAACTTATAAACAAAGACATTGGTAATCTCCAAACTCTGGACCCCACCCAGTTCAGGTTTGTAAAAGCAGATCATGTCTCCCAAACCTGATAGACTTCTTTGAAGCAGTCACCAAAGCCGTAGACAAGGGTAAGGTGGTTCACACAGCCTATCTAGATCTTGCCAAGGCTTTCAACACCATCCCCCACTCTGGAATTATAGATAAACTCACTAAACTAGGTATAAATCCCTATGTCACAAGATGGGTTGCCAACTGGCTCACTGACAGAACCCACACTGTGAAAGTAGCAGACTCCAAATCCAACTTCAGACCACAGGGTTCAGTCCTGGGTCCTCTCCTGTTTGGTATCTACTTCTCTGAAGTACAGTAAAATATGAAGGTCTCTCCAAACACCATTATATTGGGCGACTTCAACTACCCTAACATAGACTGGGAGCATTACTCTAGCTCCAACACCCTAGCCCAAAGGTTCCTAGAATTTATAAACTCAAATGTTATGGAACAACTTGTTGCCACTCCCACAAGAGGGGAAAACATACTGGACCTGATCATCACCAACATGGGGACTTTATGCTCCAGACCAGAAGTGTATCCCTCACTGGTAGGATCAGACCATAAACTAATCTCACTAGATATTCACATCCCGACCCCAGCCCCTGCCCAGAAAACCACAGTGAAAAACTTCTCTAAAGCAAATTTCACACTCCTCAAAACCGAGGTGGAATCCTTCAAAGCCTCCGGGCCTGTGGAAAATATGTCCCAGACCGCAGAATCCTTTATAAACGCATTCTATGAACACCTTCAGTTAGGTGTCCTGTCTGGTGGACTCCAGCCATAAACAAACTATACAATAGAAGGAGGAAGCTACTACATGATAGAGCAAAATCCCAAAAAGGGAAGGCATCTCTGATCAATATTAGCAAAAAACTACGGGCACTCATAAAATCGTCTAAGGCCAGCTTTGAGAGAAAAATTGCACAGGACACTAAGGATAATCACAAGGCTTTCTTTAGTTATGTTAGGAACCTGGGTGGGAATTCCCAGATATGCTCAGAATTAGTCCAAAATGACAAAAAATACACCAAACCCACAGATATTGCCAACATCCTAGCTGACAGGTTCAGCACAAACTTCTCCCCCCCTCTCCCCACCAAAAGGGCAAATATCTATCCCAGCAGAGTGCTGCCCCCCTGACATCTCAGATGCTCAGGTAGGAGCCGCCCTCTCCAAAGCAAAAAAAACAGCATCAATGGGACCAGACGGTGTCCCGGGCTGCGTCCTACATGAACTCCAAGAAGAGCTAAACCCAAACATAAAACTACTGTTCAATCTCAGCCTTACTACAGGATATGTACTCAAAGAGTGGCGTACAGCAACAGTGGTCCCTCTCCACAAAGGTGGTGCCTCAACGGATCCTGGAAACTATCGCCCCATAAGCTTGACTAGCTTGGTCTGCAAAGCTATGGAAAGGATCATCATGGACCTTATAAATAAAGATATTGGGGACCTACAGACACTGGATCCTACCCAGTTCGGCTTTGTTAAGGGCAGATCCTGCCTCTTAAACCTGGTCAATTTCTTTGAAACAGTCACCAAGGCCATTGACGAGGGGAAGGTGGTCCACACAGCCTATCTGGACCTTGCAAAAGCCTTCGATACAATACCCCACTCGGGCATTATAGATAAGCTTACCAGCTTAAATATAAACCCCTATGTCACTAGATGGGTTGCAAACTGGCTCAAGGACAGAACCCACATGGTTAGAATTGCTGGAGCCATGTCAGACTCCAAACCAGTTACAAGTGGCATCCCACAAGGCTCAGTCCTGGGACCTCTCTTGTTCGGTATATATTTTCTCAGAGGTACAGGCTAACACGGAAGGACTGTGGCTGACCAAGTTCGCAGATGACTGCAAACTGGGCGCCATAACAGATTCTCCAGCCGACACAAGCATCCTACAAAAGGGCCTCATAGAAACAGACAACTGGTGCCAGAGCAATGGCCTCAAGCTAAACGCCAAAAAGTGTATAGTCATCCCCTTTGGCAAAAATAAAGTGCCCTAAAATTACAACATAGGCGGTAATCCATTATGTACAGAAGAAGTAATTAGGGACCTGGGGACCCAAGTTGATAGCAATCTCTCATTTGACAACCACGTGGCCAAAGTGGTTAGAAAAACATTTTATATAGCCCATCTAATCATGAAGGGATTCACATCTAGATCAGGGGAGGTCATCGTGCCTCTTTACTCATCCCTCATCAGGCCCATAATTGAGTACAATGCCCCTTTTGGGATGTACCTTACCAGACACCTGCAGCAACTGGAAAGACCCCAAAAGTACCTCACCAAGAGGATCAACGGGCTCAAACAGATGCCATATGCTGCCCGGTTAAAGAAACTCCAACTCTACTCTCAGTGGCATACCGCCTGCTCAGAGGCTTATCTGTGCCTGATATATAAAGCCATGTCCAACCCGGAATTAATGGACATGCTGCACCTCAGAAAATCCAAATCCCATCGAGCCACGTGCTCGAAACTTGAACCTCAGCACTGAAACAAATAGGACATGCTGGAGAGAAGATTCATAACCCAGAGGCTCCATCACTCTGCAATAAAATCCAAGTCCAGGTTAGGCAGAGTCCTCATTGACTCTCTTCAAGAGGAATCTTGATGAGTGGATGGGAGATAGTAGGTTTACCCCGGGTATCACTTCTGTGTCACTGTTAGATAGAGGCACAGTATACTAACCTCGAAAAAGGGCATAGCAAAATTCATTTAAAATGGGTGGCGAAAGCCAAACACACTCTGGCTAGGCTTATAAATGCCCTAGGGCAGATAGCCTAGTATGAACCTATGAACCTATGAACAGGCTAACACAGAAAGTCTTTGGCTAATGAAGTTCACAGATGCAAACTAGGAGCCATAATCAAAATTGCTAACTATGTGGACATCCTACAAAAGGGCATCACTGAGACAGATGCCTGGTGTCAAAGCCATGGCCTCAAGCTCAATGCCAAAAAGTGCATTGTCATCCCCTTTGGTAAAAACTCTGTACCCATGAACTACAACATAGGTGGTAGTATACTTAACACCAAAAATGTGATAAGAGACCTTGGGACACAGGTGGACAGTAGTCTCTCCTTTGATAATCACATTGCCACAGTAGTCAGGAAATCCTTCTACGTGGCACACCTCATCACAAAAGGTTTCTCATCCAGAAAAAAAGAGGTCATTGTTCCCCTCTACTCATCACTCATTAGACCCATTATAGAGTGCAACACCCCTTTTGGTATGTACCTCACAAGACATCTACAATAACTGGAAAGGCCGCAGAAATACCTCACAAATAGGATTACCGGCCTCAAACAGATGTCCTACGCAGACCGTCTCAAAAAACTCCAGCATTACTCCGTCGCACATCGCCTACTCAGAGGTGATCTCTGCCTAACATACAAAGCTATGTCAAACCCAGAGCTGTTGGACATGCTCCACTTAAAGAAATCCCAATCCCTCCAAGCTACATGCTCTAGGGACCTAAACCTTGTCACCACAATAAACAGAGCATGCCGGAGGGATAGATTCCTGTCCCAGAGACTTACCATACTCTGGAATAAACTACCTATCTATATCAAACAAAGCTCCTCATTAGCACTCTTCAAGAAAAATCTTGATGATTGGATGGGAAATAGGAAATTCACCCTGGGGATCACCTCTGTGGCTCTGCTCGACAGTGGCACAGGAAAATAATTTTCTTGGGTGGCAAAAGCCAGGGTACCTTTTTGGTTGGGCTTGTATAGGCCCCAGGGCCAATAGCCTAGTACCTACCTATAAATAATATGAAGCTTAAAACTGAGATAAAAGAGAAATCAATGGAACAGATTAACAGTTTCTAGTATCTAAAAAGTGTGTCCGAGGAGCATGGAAGTCTGAATGAGGAGGCCAAAGTCAAAATCACAGACACTGCAGCCAAATGCACAGAGTCTCAGGGGTAGTGTATGACAGATCATACCAAAGAAGTTAAAGTAAGATTTACAAAACAGTAGTGCAACCAGTGTTTCTGTATGGCATAGAAACCTGGACAGTGAAGGTAGAGCAGATGAAGAAGCTTGAAGTGATGGAGATGAAATACTTAAGATGGATAAAATGATGCATACTGTGGGACAGATTCAGAACTGAGGACATCAGCGCAGAAACTAAAGTAACCTCATAGTAGAGAACGTCAAGGATATCAGATTACTGTGGTTCAGTCACATGCATGAAAGCAGAAGATAATTTGGTAAAGCAGATTTGTGAAAGACGGGAAGAAAGCAAGAGGAGACAAAGACATCTAGACGAGACATGCATGGATTGTGTGACAAGACCTGAGGTTGATAAGCATAACTGTTGAGGAAGGTATGAAAGTAGTACTGAATTAAGAGAAGAGGCACTTGTTGATGCGACATTCTGATTTTACATGAAAGTGTGAAAAGGTGAGATGGGTCATGATGATGATGATGACTACTTTTGGCTGCAGGCAGGCATGACACTCTAACAAACTCCTGGCAAAGTCAAACAAGTAGGTGACACTTTTATGCATAGTAGAATCACCAATTCCTATGACTGTTTTGATGTTGTGAGGTTGCAGTGTCCACTTTATCGGCCTTTTAGCCCGGCTTGGTTTCATTTAGCCACAGATATTTTGTCATTATGGACTGCCACTACGGGTGTATGTGTGAATGTGTATTCATGCATTACTGTTGTTAGTAGGAGGTCTGTATAATGTATTGTTTATTAATTTATGTAGTTTGTCAGCTGGGTGTGTGGTTTGGTACTTGATCCATTTCTTCCATTGCCTGAGCCAAATGGCAAAAGCAAGAACAATTAAGGGTACTGAATATAATAGTATATTACAGTACCAGTGCTGTGGCACACAGACATAAAGTCCTATCTACAGCCTAGGTGACTCAGGTTCGATTAGTAACTTAGGTGTCTGAGACACTGACAGGGAGGGATGTACATCCTTATCATGAAGTGGGTGGGGACACCCATCTATCTCAGTGCTTCATGAGCTGAGGCATGATCCATGAAGATGGGCGTACCCTTCAGATGATTCCAAGAGGGATGAAGGGGAGGGGGCAGGAGAAGAAGGGAGGCCATAGGCCATAATACAAAAATCCCTCCCCATCAGGGAAAAGGTTGCCAGCAAAAACCTCCCAGGACACCCTTAAGTTTCACACCAGCCTAACCCATAAAAATTGAAAGTTAGCCAGGGCGGGTGAATGAGAGGTCCTGAAAGATCAATGGATGGGGCCACTGTGGTAGAGACTGGAAAAGGGAGAGGGAATAAATAAATAGCAGATTACAGCATTTCAGAATTTACAGATATAAACAGTTGTGTCAGAAACAGTGAAATAAATTGTTCCCACACATACAAGGAGGGCATGAAAAAGATATACAATATTTACAAGTTGGACAGTATAAGGAAAAGTCATTATTTTCAAAGACTATCAATCATAACAGACCATTATCAAGATCTTTATTGCCATAAACTTGAAACCTAAGACAATGTGCTGACATAGGTTGCCCTAACAATTGCCTTTAAAGCAGGCACATATGCTTCCTTGACTAAGGTGTTCCTTCGTTTTTTGTTTTTTTTTTATTTTGTAAGGTATTATTTAATGAAGTTATTTTGTTAGGCAATTTGTTCCAAGAGGCTGAGGCAGTTTGTAAAAAAAAAAAAAAATAATACAAATAGCTAAAAGATGTCAGGTCTGATTTCGTTGATGGGTTCATTTTCTGAGTAGGTAGAATAATTTACTTTTAATTTGTTTGAAAGTGGTGGGCAAAAGCTATCTTTGAGTAGCTTAAGCTGTGCAGTGATGTTTGGTGGTAAGTGAAATGATGGTAACTGATTGGATTTTGAGTTCCATGGTTTGAAGTTCTGTTACGTTGTGTCCAGAAAGTGGAACAAGAACTGGTGATATATAGTCAGTTTTAGGAGTAAGTGAATTAATGGGTATTGAACTCCGAGCTTCAGGGGTAAGCAGATGACAGACACTGTATACTAGTTTGAGTTTCTTTAAAACCTTATTCATATAATGTTCAATGTCATTGCTGAATGAATGTGAATCATATAGAATAATTCCTTGGTATTGCTGAGATTTTTTATTAGGAACTGTGAAGCCAAGTGGATCATTTATTTTAGGTAGAGTAACATTGCTAAGTCTCTTAGGTGGACCAAAAACCATTGCTGATGATTGCAGCCAATGCTATCACTTATCCTGTCAGGATTCTGATCAATTGCTCTATCTCACAACACTACATTCCCTCTAGTTGGAAAATTTCTTATATCATCCCTCTGCACAAAGGTGATTAATTTACCAAGTTCTATGTTAGCAGACTCATTGCCATCTTACTACCCCTTTCCAAAATATTAGAAAATGTGTCCACAAACAACTTTTAAAGTACCTATTAACCAGTAACCTCCTGTCTAAAATCCAACATGGCTTCCGCCCAAATCACAGTACCACAACTGCCCTTCTCAGTTTCACAAATACCATAAACAGACATAGAAATAATAGGAAGCTAGTATCCTCTATCTTTCTAGATCTATCCAGAGCTTTTGACATTGTTTCCCATAAGAAACTTCTGGATGAATTATCCTCCCTTAACCTCAGCCACTCCTCTCTAACTTGGTTCCATAGTTACCTATCTGGGCAGCAAGCTGTGAAATAACAGCATGAACTCTCAACACTACTACCTATTAACATGGGAGTTCCACAAGGCTCAATTCTAGGTCTTCTCCTTTTCAGCATCTTTACAAATAGACTCCATATTTCCACTCCACTAGCCTCTGTCATTCAGTACGCAGATGACTCTACTGTCATCTGTGCTGCTCCTTCCCTAAATGATCTTGTCATTATTACTCAGCAATCCCTTCTATCTGTTGAAGCATGGTTATCTGACTCACAACTGATTCTCAACCCTTCTAAAAACTCAGTTAATGCTATTCTACCCCAGCCGTTCACAAGTCCCCCCATACCTTTCCAAATCCTATTCTTTGAACAGCACCATAATAACATCTGTATCTCATACTAAATTATTAGGCATTCTAATAGACAATAACTTTACTTTTTGACATCCACCTATCCCAGTCCATCAAGCAGACTCATATGAAACCTGTCTCATTATATAGAATCAAACCTTTCCTGAATAACAACTGAAGATAAGCTATAGCTAGAACTCATCTTCTCCCCACCCTACAATATGCCTCCCCCATCTTCAATAACATTAGTAAAAGTTATCTCACTAAGGTTGAAACCTGCTATAATAAAATAGCCAAATTTGCCACTTAACTCCATGCAGGTCTCATTACTGCTCAGATTACATCAACTAAACTGGCTTGAACTACTCCACTATTTAACTTACACTCAACTCACCCTTGTACACAGACTCGTTCATCGACCTGAAAAAAAAAATGGCCTTCGTACTATGCTTTTTCCTTACACTAGCACTTGCACTCTTCAATCCTTCAACAGATCCTACCACAAGTCTCTAAATCCAATAACAAAGCTGGGACTCTTTTCTCCAACTACATCTCCAAATTATGGAATTCTACCCCCCAGAGCATATTTACTACTACTGACCCAACACACTTCAAAAACCCTACTAAGAGTCTTGCTCAGGAACAGTTGACTCTGCCTCCATGTACTGGACCTGGTTAACCTCTTTCATACCTCTGTTAGCATTCTACTTCTTCTGTATCCAACCCACTTAGTTACTCATTTCCAGTTCTCCTCCTCTGCACCTAAATATCACCTTTACATTCTCATGCACTTACATTATATCTCATCCCTGCCCTATTTCTCTCCTTTTCTTCTTCCTACCTAACATTTCTCCCTACATTACCTCACCCCTATCTTCATCCTTCTTTCTCCACCTTTCCTTTCATCTCTCTATTCACCTCTTCCCTCTTCTAGCATCTACCCCCTTTTCTGGCTCCTTTTCCCTTCTGTTTCCTCAGGGGAGCAGCGTGCATACTCAGCAAAAACACGCTCACAGTGGCCAACAAGCGTGCACATGCTTAGACAGATTAGAATATGCTTATTTGGGTTAAAACACGCGCACACCAGCTCAAACAAGCATACAGGTGTTTAAACAGGCTCTCACATAGTATTCTGCCTTAAACACGCGCTCACACCACGTGCACACTCTGTTTTACTTGTGCCTACCAGCGCTCACACGTGCGCATGCACCCAGCAAGAAACTTTGGTGTTATCCATTGTGTACACCTTCCATTTCTTGGCTTTCCCATGCCTACTTGTTGACCTCCTCTTTCCATGATGTGTGGCTGACAGCTTTCACAGGCCACTGTGCTCCAATGAGCTGCATTCCTTTCATTGTTCCCCTGTGATGTCACCTATCTCCTACTCTGCTACTCCCCTGTCCTACTCTACACTGCACGGATTGTGCTCATTTTCTATGTAACAGTGCGACTCACTATCCTACCACTCATTTACATAGGATTGCCTACTAATGCTTAGTTACATGTCTTACCTCCGCTTCCCATTAGCAACCCCTACTCAGTGGCCATGTTGATTTACCTGCTATTCCCTTCCATTGTATACTCATGCTTTGCATAAACCCACATTTGTGGGTTTAATATTTTATTTTTTGTTTTATAGCGCAGCCCATTTCTTGCCGACGCCGCAATACGTTTAAACAAATTATTTTTATTTCATGTTTGCATCAGGGTACATTGCCAGTGGCCACATATTTGCCCATTGGCATGCTGCCTGCGACATTTGCAACCTTTATTTGGAGCTGACAGGGCTCCATTGTGTTATTTGCAGAACGGTACTCAGTTATCAACTGAGTACATTTCTGCAGATAACACGGCTCTTACACGGGCAGGTTTTTTCCATTAGTATAAGTCTCATTTAAAACACTGTCTCGCTATGTTAAAAGAGTTTAACATAGCGACACAGGTTTAAAAAAATCAACGGAGATCTCCGTTGCTTTTCTTAAAGCTGTCTCGCTATGTTAAACTCCTTTAACATAGCGACACAGTGTGTAAAAAGCAACAGAAACCTTGCTTTCTCTGTTGCTTTTCTTTTTAAACCTGTCTCGCTATGTTAAATGGGTTTAACATAGCGAAACAGTTTTAAAATAAGCAACGGACATCTCCGTTGCTTATTTTAAAGCTGTCTCGCTATGTTAAACCCATTTAACATAGCGAAACAGTAAAAAGCAATGGAGGTCTTGCTTTCTCCGTTGCTTTTGGCCACAGCTCTGATGTACTGCATAGACATGTGCAGTACATCAGAACTGTCGCGGATACCAGACAGCTGCGGAAGGGCAGCAAATAGGCATTATACAATGCCATTATTTAAGAAAAGTAATTATTTCTTTTCTTAAATAATGTCATAGTATAATAGCAATAACCACTTCTGGGTGTGGTACGGATTTACCCATGGTTGTCTTTGTTTGGTCCCTCGGCAACCCTGGGACCAAACCACACCAACCATGGGTAAATCCCATTACCCACACCAAGCGTATTATTGCTATATTCTTTACTGTTTTGATTAAGATAGTTGATTAGTGTTTGGGCATATTTAAATGATGTTTATTATTTCCATGATTTTAAGTAGAATACTAATCATTCTGATCAGTCTATGGATCTAAAATTGCTTGGGTCTGATATGACACACTCCCCTTTTATAAACTGAAATGTCAGTAGCCTGGTGACATGTATCAGACACACACACACACACACACACACACACACACACACACACACATATATATATATATATATATATATATATATATATATATATATATATATATATATATATATATATATATACTAACATTTTGTTTAACACAAATGATAACAGCCAAATTAGGTCTTCTTGATTCTATATGGAAAATTGCCTGGCATATTGTCTGACATATATCTTTATTTACTGTGAATTTTGCACATTTTTCACAACATTCAGCACATCCTGTGGCAGGGTGATCACTTTGTTTATTCACAACATTTTACATTTACAGTTTTCCCTTTTAATTTTATAATGTATTTAAAGAATACCTTATTACTGATGGCAGACTTAAAATAGAAACTAAGGTATTAATTACTTAATTATTCTCTGTTTTTTATTCATCCAAACTTGTTTTTATGTCTAAGGTAGTTTTTGAAAGCTAGGTAGTATGTACTTTTCTACTGCTATCTTTTTAGTTTTGTTATGGAGCCAAATGAATTTTGTGTTGAATTTACAGATAACATTTGGGAGTAACAGTGTCTCCTTGTGGATGCAGGAGTTATTATCATAGAACTCATTAGCAGTATTCTGAGTAAATAGGTTTACGTCATTGATGACAGCATCTCACCCTGCTTTCATGGGTATATCATTTACTGCATCAGACTTTTCACTAATAAAGTCCAGGAAAGATGATTTATGTAAGACTGAATTCAATTACTCCTAGGGATGATGATATCATGACTTATGGTAATTACAGAAGGTATAACTATGGGTAGGGAGCAGTAAGATATTAAGTTTTTGTGAGATATATAACTTTACTCGCTATCGCCTCCCTCTCTCTCTCTCTATATATATATATATATATATATATATATATATATATATATATATATATATATATATATATATATCACCTAGTAAGAACATCCCTATCATTAAAAACATACTTTCTTGGGTGTCACAAAATATAGCCTATGAAACTATCCTACTAGGAGACGTAAACTTTGATTGGAATACCCTTGATACCAACTCCCCTGCCCAAAGCATCAATTTATTTGGTTTTACTCAGCTAATCACTACCCATACAAGACTTAATAAAAACTCCAATAATGGCACAACTCTTGATTGGATCTTAACTAATGATCTCCATCTCTATCACAACCCTAGAACACTTCCCTATGCCTTGGATGATCACTTACCCATCAGTATACAAAGATATACTCCCCAGCTAAATAAACCACATCTATACAAATACTGCATTAAACTCACTGACTTCAACCCCACCATTCTCACTGATAGACTCTCTTCAATTAATTGGTCTAAGCTACACTCACTTCCTCTCATATTGCTGTACTCAAATTTAACCGTATCTTTCTTGGCATACTCGACTCACTGGCACCCCCTTGCAAAATAAGAATTAAAATCAAACTATGTCCCCTGGCTCAGTAAAGATACTCGAAAACTAATGCATAAAAAAGGTTCCTTATTATATGAACAAACGCTTAAAATGTTGATTACGACATACTCGACAGCTTTTAAGCGAACGTTCATCTAAGCAAAACCGGAGAATGTCGAAACAAGGAGTTTCGAAAAGTTACAGTTGGCCAGCCATGAGGAATTCAATGGCTGACGTCAGAACGTTCACTCTGTCTCATCATTCTTACAGTCCTCCACTGTGGTGTGGTCTCAACATTCACCTTGTGTAATGTTCTGACAGTCCTCCACTGTGGTGCGATCTTGGAGTTGGTATATTTAAGTAGGGGTGTGTGGAGGACAAAGCCCCTACTTTATTTTGTTTGATTTGTTTTTGTTTTGTTTTTTTTGGGGGGGGTGTAATGGTGTACAGTACATTGCAGCCATCCACCGTTGGCTTCCTGATGGCTGGCCAAACTATAACTTTTCAAAACTCCTTGTTTCGATATTCTGGGGTTTTGATTAGATGAACGTTCGCTTAAAAGCTGTCGCACATGTCGTACTCGACATTTTAAGCTTTCTTTCATATAATATAGACTCCATAAAAGATACTCTGCCTATAAAACATGGTAAAAAAACAAATCCCCCACTCATCACCAATAATTTAAAGGTCTAAGAAACCACACTAAAAAACAAATGTACAATGATAAGAAAGCAGGGTCTATATTACAACATCAAACACTTAAAACAGCGAATGATGTTTAATCGACCCTATTTCAGTGAAAGCTGAAAATATCGACACCTCAGAACAGTGATTTCTTTCCTAGGGAAAGAAATCGCTGTTCCAACCAAAACAAAAAAAAAAAACGAAAAAAAACAGTAAACAGTTCCAAACACATACCTTAACCCTAATTCTAACCCCTTCAAAAAGTAAACAGCTAAAAACACATATACACTTAACTCAATCGTACATCTAACACAAAAAAAGTAAACAGTTTAAAACATATATGTACTTACCTTAACCCGCAACCTAACCCTAAGGTCAGTAACTGTTGCACATTTACATTTGGGAGCTATACTGGATAAGGGAATCTCTGAGACCACACTACAGTGCAGAACACAGCAAAGTAACAAAGCGGCCAAGCGACTTCTTTCCCAGGGAAAGAATTCGTTGAACAGCCGCTTCGCTGTTTTGCCTGTTTGCTGTTTAGGGTTCGATGAAAACGCATTTGACAAAATGCATTTTCATCATTATAATAGGAACCCAAGAAAGCATTCTACCTCAAGGCACAACCCGCACATCAGTCCAGCCCCAAAAACTTCTAGAGAAATATCAACTCAATCCTTCACCCTGGTAAACTTCAAACTCCTAGCCCTTACCCTAACCTTGCAGACCAAGTCACTGCCTCTCTTCTTAACCAGTTTTTTATTGATACCATTAGCAATCTAACAAATGCCAACCACAACCCCCCCCCCCAAAACACTACCTCAAACCACAACTAACGAAACCTGTTTCTCGCTCAACCCTATCTGAACCTCGTATAGAAGGTCTCTCCTTCTAAATCTTAAACATTGCTCTCTCTCTCTGCTGACAATCTACCCCCCACTTTCTCAAACTTGCAACTAACACTATTGCCTACCCAGTCTCAATACTTATTAATAGATCTATTAAAGAAGCTACTGTACTCAATATCTGGAAGTCCTTCTATGTGATTCCCCTTCACAAAAGTGGCAACTCCAATGACCCCTCCAAGTATAGACCCATAGCAATACTTTCCCCACTATCCAAAATTTTCAAAAAATGCATACATAAACAGATACTGAAACTCCTCATCCACAATAACCTCCTGACTCCTATCCAATATGGATTTCGACCAAACCATAGTACCTCTACAGATCTTCTATCCTTTACTCACACTATTGATGAAGCTAGAGATAACAACAAAGTAGTCTCAAGTCTGTTCTTAGACATTTCAAAAGGATTGACACAGTATCTAAACTACTAAACAAACTAGCTAATTTAAATCTGTCCACCTCAACTCTCTCTTGGTTCTCCAGCTATCTCAGAGACAGACTACAATCAGTCAAATGGCAATCTTTTTGTTCTACATTCCTACCCATAAACACTGGTGTACCACAGGGGTCTATCCTGGGATCCTTTCTATATAACATCTTTACCAATGACCTGCATTCTTCCACTACCCACTCTACCCTCATGCAGTACACTGACAACTCTACTCTAATCACATCCCAAAACTCATTCTCACAACTCCAGACACATGCACAACAATCTTTTCTTTCAGTTGAAAGCTGTCTAAATGAAAACCAGCTTATTTTGAATCTTACAAAAACAAAACTTCTCTTTCTTCCCAAAGCCAGTGATCACCATAAGTTCTCCTTCTCCATCTTGTCCCTAAATAAAACCATAATTAATGTTGAAACTCATACAACATTACTAGGAATGACAATTGATGACCAGCTAAAATTTGACTTACACATACAACAATCAATTAAGAAAAACTAATCAAAAACTTGGTCTCTTATATCACAATAAAAAAATTCTGTCCTGTGTTTCCAGACTCTCCCTAACCCAAGCCTATCTACTTCCTAGCCTCCTCTATGGAGCCCCAGTTCTTACTAACCTTCAGTCCTGCCTTCTCTCCAAACTGCAACAAATTTACAGTAAAATCACAAAATTTGCTTCTAATTTACCTAATTCCACCCACCACTGCCTTGCTCTCAGTAAGCTAAACTGGACTGAATTACCACATCATCTCAGATTATCTCAACTCCATATAAACCACTTCCTTCTCAATAAGCCCACTGCTTGTCCCTCTCTCTTCAATCTAGTCACCTACTATAACCTTTCCCATTCCTTGAGCAGTACTAACAACTTCCTTCTTCAAACTTATAGGTCCAAAATGAACTTTGGCAATCTCTTATATAAATCCTCCATAACAAAATTGTGGAACAAACTCCCTGTCAATTTACATAGCATTACACAAACTAGCAGCTTCAAAAAAGAACTAAAAAACTTTCTCAAGAAAACATGGTTGTGCCCCTGTCAGGACCCTACCCAATTATTTTAAGTCATCTGTCTTTTTTGTTTTGAGCAGTAAGCGTTCTGGATCTGCTCTATTTAGATAATGCTACTGAATTATATAATTTGTATGTATGTTATCATGCTTATAACATTATAATTACTTGTGTATTATTATGTTTCATTTTCTTTTTTCATACTTATACACAATTGTGCAATTGTATTATGTATATATACTGTAAAACTGTCTGTTACTTTTTTGTGAAACCTGTTTACTGCAAATTAAAATTGCCATTTTTTTTCTTTGGAGCTTTACTCCTCGGGTCTCCACTGAAAATGGGCCTATGCTCAGTTGGACCAACCCGGTTAACAAATGTGAAAAATAAATAAATAAATAAATAAATAAATAAATAAAATTACCATGCCTAGCTGGGAGTTAGTTTTTTGATTAACACAATTGATTAATATTTGGGCATATTTACTTGATATCAAATAGTTTACTGAGTCAGTAATTAAAATTCCCATAAAGGATTGTAGTTTCAGTGATTTTTGCATCTTGGAGTTTATTCAGGAAATTCTCATGCTGAGTAGTGAACACAGATCGTTGTCTATTTATTAATGCCATAACTGCTTCAAATTCTGAGTTATTGTCTTTACTTCTGGTTTTTTGATTGCCTTTTACAAACTTTGAGACACCTTCAACTATCAAAACAGATCTACAGCAATGAAAGGATAAGAAAGTACATACTGGAATTGTAATATGCACTTTGGATCTCTAAAACAAGTTGCATTAATAGTACAGATATTGATATCCTCCAACAGGTTAGAGAAAATATTCTAAATTACTAATTTTATTGTTGAGATTTCTGGCATTTATCAAGGTCACCTTCACCTGTAATGTTTATCTTAGATATATATATATATATATTTTTTTTTTTTTTTTTTTTTTTTTTTTTTGGAATTTAAAGAAGACTAAAAATGACACTGTGGTGATGCAAAATATTCAGTGTTTTCCTTTCTAGGAACAGAGGTGAAACACATGAAAAGCACTCTGGTTGGCTGCATATCTTAATCTAAGCTACCAGACACTGAATCCCCTATAAATACTTTTCTGTGACAACTTGTTATTACCCACTTACCAAGGCCAACAACATTTTCTTTTGAAATGCAAGTGCCATAGTAGGTGAGAATAGAATTTTGCTAAGCAGATATGCTTTCCGCGAGGATGTTCAATAACGTCACTGTTTCAGTTGCATATTCAAGACATCGAGCATGTCAGTTTCACTAGCAAGTGAGGAGTGCCCATGTCTTTATCTCATTCTCTCAGTGCAGCTCTTTTAAATGTGCACTTCTAACTCCCAGTGGGTGTGGCTTGAGCCTTTAAAAAATGAAGTTACCACCTCACTAGTTAAACAAATACTCATATCTTTTGAACCATAAGTGTTACTAGAAAACTAAATGGCAAAATATTCAGGACACATTACTGGCATTCATTCGGTTTGATGCTTTAAAGTAGATTTTGTAAGCCAAAATAAAGGCAGTAAATATTAATTTTGTAATGTTGTGTAAGCAGCTTATGATATCTCAGTAATCATTCAAGCATACTGCCAGCAGAATTTTCTTCATACAGCTGTGACCTTTCATATGAGGCTATGCAGTTCTGTCTGTGATACCTGAATGTTGAGATATTTAGAGATATATGAAAATTATTACAATGCAAAAAACAGTACACAAGGAAACCATGGTAAAAAAATTCTCCAAAGCCAACTTCATGCTTCTTAAAACAGAAGTGGTGAACTTCATGACACACATGCAGATGGACAATACAGTTACGACTACTGAATCCTACACAATTGCACTTTATAAGCACTTACATGAGTGCATGGATCGTGCTATCCCAAACAGAACCAAGACGTTATCCTCCAAAAAAAAGAAGCCAATCTGGTGGTCCCCTGCCATAAACAAACTGTACAACAGAAGGAAGAAACTGTTGCAAAAGAGAGTAAAATCCCATGAGTGGAGGAGCTCCCTGGTCAGCCTCAGTAAGAAGCTGCGATCCCTGATAAAATCCTCCAAAGCTAGTTACGAAAACAAAATCAACACTGATTCTAAAGACAACCACAAAGCATTCTATAGCTATGTCAAGAATCTCAATGGCAACACTCAGATCTGCTCTGAGTTACAGCACAATGGCACTAAATATACAGACCCAACTGATATTGCCAACATCCTGGCAGAAAGGTTCAGTGCTAACTTTGCCCCCCTCTCACCCCCTAAAGAGGCCATCTCTATACCGGAAGAATGCAAAGTTCCTGTAATCACGGCTGCACAGGTAAAAACCACACTCTCCAAAGCCAAGAACATAGCATCCATGGGACCAGACAACATCCCAGGCTGCGTTCTACAAGAACTACAGAATGAACTGGCACCCCACCTAAGTACCATGTTCAGTCATAGCCTCACCTCAGGCTTTGTGCCTGCTGAATGGCACACAGCAATGGTTATCCCACTCCACAAGAGGGGAGCCAC
Organism: Protopterus annectens; assembly: GCF_019279795.1. Lineage (NCBI taxonomy): Eukaryota > Metazoa > Chordata > Ceratodontiformes > Protopteridae > Protopterus > Protopterus annectens. Next base: position 1,303,127,734 of record NC_056735.1, read on the forward strand.
CACGGACCCCGGGAACTACTGCCCCATTAGCCTGACGAGCCTGGTCTGCAAGGCCATAGTAGGTATCATCATGGAACTTATAAACAAAGACATTGGTAATCTCCAAACTCTGGACCCCACCCAGTTCAGGTTTGTAAAAGGCAGATCATGTCTCCCAAACCTGATAGACTTCTTTGAAGCAGTCACCAAAGCCGTAGACAAGGGTAAGGTGGTTCACACAGCCTATCTAGATCTTGCCAAGGCTTTCAACACCATCCCCCACTCTGGAATTATAGATAAACTCACTAAACTAGGTATAAATCCCTATGTCACAAGATGGGTTGCCAACTGGCTCACTGACAGAACCCACACTGTGAAAGTAGCAGACTCCAAATCCAACTTCAGACCACAGGGTTCAGTCCTGGGTCCTCTCCTGTTTGGTATCTACTTCTCTGAAGTACAGTAAAATATGAAGGTCTCTCCAAACACCATTATATTGGGTGACTTCAACTACCCTAACATAGACTGGGAGCATTACTCTAGCTCCAACACCCTAGCCCAAAGGTTCCTAGAATTTATAAACTCAAATGTTATGGAACAACTTGTTGCCACTCCCACAAGAGGGGAAAACATACTGGACCTGATCATCACCAACATGAGGACTTTATGCTCCAGACCAGAAGTGTATCCCTCACTGGTAGGATCAGACCATAAACTAATCTCACTAGATATTCACATCCCGACCCCAGCCCCTGCCCAGAAAACCACAGTGAAAAACTTCTCTAAAGCAAATTTCACACTCCTCAAAACCGAGGTGGAATCCTTCAAAGCCCCCGGGCCTGTGGAAAATACGGCCCAGACCGCAGAATCCTTTATAAACGCATTCTATGAACACCTTCAGTTAGGTGTCCTGTCTGGTGGACTCCAGCCATAAACAAGCTATACAATAGAAGGAGGAAGCTACTACATGATAGAGCAAAATCCCAAAAAGGGAAGGCATCTCTGATCAGTATTAGCAAAAAACTACGGGCACTCATAAAATCGTCTAAGGCCAGCTTTGAGAGAAAAATTGCACAGGACACTAAGGATAATCACAAGGCTTTCTTTAGTTATGTTAGGAACCTGGGTGGGAATTCCCAGATATGCTCAGAATTAGTCCAAAATGACAAAAAATACACCAAACCCACAGACATTGCCAACATCCTAGCTGACAGGTTCAGCACAAACTTCTCCCCTTCCCCACCAAAAGGGCAAATATCTATCCCAGCAGAGTGCTGCCCCCCTGACATCTCAGATGCTCAGGTAAGAGCCGCCCTCTCCAAAGCAAAAACAGCATCAATGGGACCAGACGGTGTCCCGGGCTGCGTCCTACATGAACTCCAAGAAGAACTAAACCCAAACATAAAACTACTGTTCAATCTCAGCCTTACTACAGGATATGTACTCAAAGAGTGGCATACAGCAACAGTGGTCCCTCTCCACAAAGGTGGTGCCTCAACGGATCCTGGAAACTATCGCCCCATAAGCTTGACTAGCTTGGTCTGCAAAGCTATGGAAAGGATCATCATGGACCTTATAAATAAAGATATTGGGGACCTACAGACACTGGATCCTACCCAGTTCGGCTTTGTTAAGGGCAGATCCTGCCTCTTAAACCTGGTCAATTTCTTTGAAACAGTCACCAAGGCCATTGACGAGGGGAAGGTGGTCCACACAGCCTATCTGGACCTTGCAAAAGCCTTCGATACAATACCCCACTCGGGCATTATAGATAAGCTTACCAGCTTAAATATAAACCCCTATGTCACTAGATGGGTTGCAAACTGGCTCAAGGACAGAACCCACATGGTTAGAATTGCTGGAGCCATGTCAGATTCCAAACCAGTTACAAGTGGCATCCCACAAGGCTCAGTCCTGGGACCTCTTTTGTTCGGTATATATTTTCTCAGAGGTACAGGCTAACACGGAAGGACTGTGGCTGACCAAGTTCGCAGATGACTGCAAACTGGGCGCCATAACAGATTCTCCAGCCGACACAAGCATCCTACAAAAGGGCCTCATAGAAACAGACAACTGGTGCCAGAGCCATGGCCTCAAGCTAAACGCCAAAAAGTGTATAGTCATCCCTTTGGCAAAAATAAAGTGCCCACAAATTACCACATAGGCAGTAATCCATTACATACGGAAGAAGTAATTAGGGACCTGGGGACCCAAGTTGATAGCAATCTCTCATTTGACAACCACGTGGCCAAAGTGGTTAGAAAAACATTTTATATAGCCCATCTAATCATGAAGGGATTCACATCTAGATCAGGGGAGGTCATCGTGCCTCTTTACTCATCCCTCATCAGGCCCATAATTGAGTACAATGCCCCTTTTGGGATGTACCTTACCAGACACCTGCAGCAACTGGAAAGACCCCAAAAGTACCTCACCAAGAGGATCAACGGGCTCAAACAGATGCCATATGCTGCCCGGTTAAAGAAACTCCAACTCCACTCAGTGGCATACCGCCTGCTCAGAGGCGATCTGTGCCTGATATATAAAGCCATGTCCAACCCGGAATTAATGGACATGCTGCACCTCAGAAAATCCAAATCCCATCGAGCTACGTGCTCGAGAAACTTGAACCTCAGCACTGAAACAAATAGGACATGCTGGAGGGACAGATTCATAACCCAGAGGCTCCCTTCACTCTGGAATAAAATCCCAGTCCAGGTTAGGCAGAGTCCCTCATTGACTCTCTTCAAGAGGAATCTTGATGAGTGGATGGGAGATAGTAGGTTTACCCCGGGTATCACTTCTGTGTCACTGTTAGATAGAGGCACAGTATACTAACCTCGAAAAAGGGCATAGCAAAATTCATTTAAAATGGGTGGCGAAAGCCAAACACACTCTGGCTAGGCTTATAAATGCCCTAGGGCAGATAGCCTAGTATGAACCTATGAACCTATGAACAGGCTAACACAGAAGGTCTTTGGCTAATGAAGTTCACAGATGCAAACTAGGAGCCATAATCAAAATTGCTAACTATGTGGACATCCTACAAAAGGGCATCACTGAGACAGATGCCTGGTGTCAAAGCCATGGCCTCAAGCTCAATGCCAAAAAGTGCATTGTCATCCCCTTTGGTAAAAACTCTGTACCCATGAACTACAACATAGGTGGTAGTATACTTAACACCAAAAATGTGATAAGAGACCTTGGGACACAGGTGGACAGTAGTCTCTCCTTTGATAATCACATTGCCACAGTAGTCAGGAAATCCTTCTACGTGGCACACCTCATCACAAAAGGTTTCTCATCCAGAAAAAAAGAGGTCATTGTTCCCCTCTACTCATCACTCATTAGACCCATTATAGAGTGCAACACCCCTTTTGGTATGTACCTCACAAGACATCTACAATAACTGGAAAGGCCGCAGAAATACCTCACAAATAGGATTACCGGCCTCAAACAGATGTCCCACGAGACCGTCTCAAAAAACTCAAGCATTACTCCGTCGCACATCGCCTACTCAGAGGTGATCTCTGCCTAACATACAAAGCTATGTCAAACCCAGAGCTGTTGGACATGCTCCACTTAAAGAAATCCCAATCCCTCCAAGCTACATGCTCTAGGGACCTAAACCTTGTCACCACAATAAACAGAGCATGCCGGAGGGATAGATTCCTGTCCCAGAGACTTACCATACTCTGGAATAAACTACCTATCTATATCAAACAAAGCTCCTCATTAGCACTCTTCAAGAAAAATCTTGATGATTGGATGGGAAATAGGAAATTCACCCTGGGGATCACCTCTGTGGCTCTGCTCGACAGTGGCACAGGAAAATAATTTTCTTGGGTGGCAAAAGCCAGGGTACCTTTTTGGTTGGGCTTGTATAGGCCCCAGGGCCAATAGCCTAGTACCTACCTATAAATAATATGAAGCTTAAAACTGAGATAAAAGAGAAATCAATGGAACAGATTAACAGTTTCTAGTATCTAAAAAGTGTGTCCGAGGAGCATGGAAGTCTGAATGAGGAGGCCAAAGTCAGAATCACAGACACTGCAGCCAAATGCACAGAGTCTCAGGGGTAGTGTATGACAGAACATACCAAAGAAGTTAAAGTAAGATTTACAAAACAGTAGTGCAACCAGTGTTTCTGTATGGCATAGAAACCTGGACAGTGAAGGCAGAGCAGATGAAGAAGCTTGAAGTGATGGAGATGAAATACTTAAGATGGATAAAATGATGCATACTGTGGGACAGATTCAGAACTGAGGACATCAGCGCAGAAGCTAAAGTAACCTCATAGTAGAGAACATCAGGGATATCAGATTACTGTGGTTCAGTCACATGCATGAAAGCAGAAGATAATTTGGTAAAGCAGATTTGTGAAAGATGGGAAGAAAGCAAGAGGAGACAAAGACATCTAGACGAGACATGCATGGATTGTGTGACAAGACCTGAGGTTGATGAGCATAACTGTTGAGGAAGGTATGAAAGTAGTACTGAATTAAGAGAAGAGGCACTTGTTGATGCGACAATCTGATTTTACATGAAAGTGTGAAAAGGTGAGATGGGTCATGATGATGATGATGACTACTTTTGGCTGCAGGCAGGCATGACACTCTAACAAACTCCTGGCAAAGTCAAACAAGTAGGTGACACTTTTATGCATAGTAGAATCACCAATTCCTATGACTGTTTTGATGTTGTGAGGTTGCAGTGTCCACTTTATGGGCTTTTTAGCCTGACTTGGTTTCATTTTAGCCACAGATATTTTGTCATTATGGACTGCCACTACGGGTGTATGTGTGAATGTGTATTCATGCATTACTGTTGTTAGTAGGAGGTCTGTATAATGTATTGTTTATTAATTTATGTAGTTTGTCAGCTGGGTGTGTGGTTTGGTACTTGATCCATTTCTTCCATTGCCTGAGCCAAATGGCAAAAGCAAGAACAATTAAGGGTACTGAATATAATAGTATATTACAGTACCAGTGCTGTGGCACACAGACATAAAGTCCTATCTACAGCCTAGGTGACTCAGGTTCGATTAGTAATTTGGGTGTCTGAGACACTGACAGGGAGGGATGTACATCCTTATCATGAAGTGGGTGGGGACACCCATCTATCTCAGTGCTTCATGAGCTGAGGCATGATCCATGAAGATGGGCGTACCCTTCAGATGATTCCAAGAGGGATGAAGGGGAGGGGGCAGGACAAGAAGGGAGGCCATAGGCCATAATACAAAAATCCCTCCCCATCAGGGAAAAGGTTGCCAGCAAAAACCTCCCAGGACACCCTTAAGTTTCACACCAGCCTAACCCATAAAAATTGAAAGTTAGCCAGGGCGGGTGAATGAGAGGTCCTGAAAGATCAATGGATGGGGCCACTGTGGTAGAGACTGGAAAAGGGAGAGGGAATAAATAAATAGCAGATTACAGCATTTCAGAATTTACAGATATAAACAGTTGTGTCAGAAACAGTGAAATAAATTGTTACATACAAGGAGGGCATGAAAAAGATATACAATATTTACAAGTTGGACAGTATAAGGAAAAGTCATTATTTTCAAAGACTATCAATCATAACAGACCATTATCAAGATCTTTATTGCCATAAACTTGAAACCTAAGACAATGTGCTGACATAGGTTGCCCTAACAATTGCCTTTAAAGCAGGCACATATGCTTCCTTGACTAAGGTGTTCCTTCGTTTTTTGTTTTTTTTTTATTATTTGTAAGGTATTATTTAATGAAGTTATTTTGTTAGGCAATTTGTTCCAAGAGGCTGAGGCAGTCTGTAAAAAAAAAAAAAAATAATACAAATAGCTAAAAGATGTCAGGTCTGATTTCGTTGATGGGTTCATTTTTTCTGAGTAGGTAGAATAATTTACTTTTAATTTGTTTGAAAGTGGTGGGCAAAAGCTATCTTTGAGTAGCTTAAGCTGTGCAGTGATGTTTGGTGGTAAGTGAAATGATGATAACTGATTGGATTTTGAGTTCCATGGTTTGAAGTTCTGTTACGTTGTGTCCAGAAAGTGGAACAAGAACTGGTGATATATATTCAGTTTTAGGAGTAAGTGAATTAATGGGTATTGAACTCCGAGCTTCAGGGGTAAGCAGATGACAGACACTGTATACTAGTTTGAGTTTCTGTAAAACCTTATTCATATAATGTTCAATGTCATTGCTGAATGAATGTGAATCATATAGAATAATTCCTTGGTATTGCTGAGATTTTTTATTAGGAACTGTGAAGCCAAGTGGATCATTTATTTTAGGTAGAGTAACATTGCTAAGTCTGTTAGGTGGACCAAAAACCATTGCTGATGATTGCAGCCAATGCTATCACTTATCCTGTCAGGATTCTGATCAATTGCTCTATCTCACAACACTACATTCCCTCTAGTTGGAAAATTTCTTATATCATCCCTCTGCACAAAGGTGATTAATTTACCAAGTTCTATGTTTACAGACTCATTGCCATCTTACCACCCCTTTCCAAAATATTAGAAAATGTGTCCACAAACAACTTTTAAAGTACCTATTAACCAGTAACCTCCTGTCTAAAATCCAACATGGCTTCCGCCCAAATCACAGTACCACAACTGCCCTTCTCAGTTTCACAAATACCATAAACAGACATAGAAATAATAGGAAGCTAGTATCCTCTATCTTTCTAGATCTATCCAGAGCTTTTGACATTGTTTCCCATAAGAAACTTCTGGATGAATTATCCTCCCTTAACCTCAGCCACTCCTCTCTAACTTGGTTCCATAGTTACCTATCTGGGCAGCAGCAAGCTGTGAAATAACAGCATGAACTCTCAACACTACTACCTATTAACATGGGAGTTCCACAAGGCTCAATTCTAGGTCTTCTCCTTTTCAGCATCTTTACAAATAGACTCCATATTTCCACTCCACTAGCCTCTGTCATTCAGTACGCAGACGACTCTACTGTCATCTGTGCTGCTCCTTCCCTAAATGATCTTGTCATTATTACTCAGCAATCCCTTCTATCTGTTGAAGCATGGTTATCTGACTCACAACTGATTCTCAACCCTTCTAAAACTCAGTTAATGCTATTCTACCCCAGCCGTTCACAAGTCCCCCCATACCTTTCCAAATCCTATTCTTTGAACAGCACCATAATAACATCTGTATCTCATACTAAATTATTAGGCATTCTAATAGACAATAACTTTACTTTTGACATCCACCTATCCCAGTCCATCAAGCAGACTCATATGAAACCTGTCTCATTATATAGAATCAAACCTTTCCTGAATAACAACTGAAGATAAGCTATAGCTAGAACTCATCTTCTCCCCACCCTACAATATGCCTCCCCCATCTTCAATAACATTAGTAAAGCTATCCTCACTAAGGTTGAAACCTGCTATAATAAAATAGCCAAATTTGCCACTAACTCCACATGCAGGTCTCATTACTGCTCCGTATTACATCAACTAAACTGGCTTGAACTACTCCACTATTTAACTTACACTCAACTCACCCTTGTACACAGACTCGTTCATCGACCTGAAAAAAAAAATGGCCTTCGTACTATGCTTTTTCCTTACACTAGCACTTGCACTCTTCAATCCTTCAACAGATCCTAATTACAAGTCTCTAAATCCAATAACAAAGCTGGGGACTCTTTTCTCCAACTACATCTCCAAATTATGGAATTCTACCCCCCAGAGCATATTTACTACTACTGACCCAACACACTTCAAAAACCCTACTAAGAGTCTTGCTCAGGAACAGTTGACTCTGCCCATGTACTGGACCTGGTTAACCTCTTCATACCTCTGTTAGCATTCTACTTCTTCTGTATCCAACCCACTTAGTTACTCATTTCCAGTTCTCCTCCTCTGCACCTAAATATCACCTTTACATTCTCATGCACTTACATTATATCTCATCCCTGCCCTATTTCTCTCCTTTTCTTCTTCCTACCTAACATTTCTCCCCTACCTTACCTCACCCCTATCTTCATCCTTCTTTCTCCACCTTTCCTTTCATCTCTCTATTCACCTCTTCCCTCTTCTAGCATCTAGCCCCCTTTTTTGGCTACTTTCAAGTCTTTTACCTCCTCATTTTCTTTTCTTTTACCATGTTCTACTTCTTCTCGTCCATATTGTACATAACTTTCTCTTGGTTCTTTTACCCTTGTGTAATTACTTATCCTACCTAAATCTACTTAATATCCATAACAATGTAATCTATTTAACTCATTACAGTTGAGTGTGCCTCCAGGTATTTCTGCAGTTTCCTACCTCTGTGCCTCTAGATGTCAGCTATTGCTTGTTCATATTTGCATTAATAATTCCAAAACCATGCTACATATAAGATATCAGAATATTTTATCTTATAGGTTCATAGGTTCATAGGTTGGTATTAGGCTATCAGCCTTAGGGCCTATACAAGCCTAACCATAACAATTCCCTGGATATTTCTTCCCACAATATTTACTTTCCAGGACTCCTGACTAGCAGGGTGACTGACGTGATCCCCGGGGTGAAGTTCCTGTCTTTCATCCAATCGTCAAGGTTCCTTATGAAGAAGGCCAAGGAGGGGCTCTGCTTGACATGTAAGGGCAGTCTATTCCAGAGTATGGGGAGTCTTTGGGTCAGAAACCTATCCCTCCAGCATGTTTTTCTCATTGTGATGACAAGGTTTAGATCCCTGGAGCGTGTGGCTCTGAGGGATTGGGATTTCTTTAAGTGGAGCATGTACAACAGCTCAGGGCTTGACATAGCCTTGTATGTTAAGCACAGATCACCTCTGAGTAGACGATATGCCACAGAATATAGCTGGAGTTTTTTTAGATGGTCAGCATAGGTCATCTGTTTTAGGCATACATGATGGCAAACACGATTGTATGGATATCTGACCTCTGTCAATGAGTATTTGTTAGAACTGTAAGATGATAACTTCATTTTTTAAAGGCTCAAACCTCACCCATGGGAGTTAAAGGTACACACTCAAAAGAGCTGTACTGGAGGCAATGAGTTAATTTAATTATTCACTATGCTTAGTAATGTGCCTGTGAAGTTTATAATTCTCATGGTGTTTCTAATATGTTTCCTCCTATGATGTAAAGAGTTTTTAAGATGTTCATAGTTTTTTTTTGGTTTTGCTTCTCTAACCCATGCAAAATTGTCTGTGGTACTTTTCTCCTTGCGCCTCTCCGGAAAATGGGCTTTTCACCCAGTCAGACTATCCCAGTTAACAAATGTTAAGTAAAAAAAATAAATATATTTGAATCAATAGAATGTTTTTTGCATGAAAGCTAACTCTACACTGAACCAGAATTGTTTTGTAATAGAGACTCTACCTAATTTTATGCAAGAAGTTATGTTTTTTTGTTGTTGTTGTTTTTATGGTCACCTTAAGTATATGTGAGGTGCTTGCTAGTGTTTTTTTTTCAGTATGTCTGCATATGTGGTGGGAGATGTGTGTTTTCTCGTAGGGTGGGTTGGTGTTGAAAATTTATTCTCAGTCTTCTGGTTATAAAAGAGACAGAGAAATCCATGAAGCACTGATTTGATATTCCATCCTTCAGCCTTAACGGTCTAAAGGACAAAGTAAAAGATTAGAAATAAGGATAACTGCTCAGATTGTCAGATCTTGGTCTCAGCTAACCATTCAAAACATAGCAAAAATAAAAATAAATAAAGTCCTGTTTCCAGAGGAAAAATCAGTCCAGTTAAGGGTTTAAGCAGATCTTTATTCAAAGGTAGACAAGCATTCCTGTCTGATCCCATACTGAAAACTGAGCAGCTTAAATAGTATAATTCCAGGGGGAGGTACCAGGTCTGCCTAGGTAAGGGGCTATATCTGGTGTCTCAATGTTAGCCTGTGGTTACAAAATCTTATGCCCTTTTACATTTTACCAGTCTTAAGTATCTCTCATTAACAGTACCTGAAACGCACAGCCACATTACCGCTACGTAAAGGAGCAAGATAAATAAATAAATAAATAAAACAGGAGAAATAAAGGTAGAATTCCATCAGAAAGTAAACATTCAGAAATGCTTTAGGACCTAGACTTCTTCATGCCTATCTCAAACGTACATTGAAAATTTACACGCATAATACAGATTTATTATAATTATATACATATGCGGGGAGCTGTGCCCACTTGTACTGTGCTCATAGTTTTAGAATTTGCTGAAAGTATGCAGATAATCCCAACCTAGAAGAAATCTAAAGTAAAATACAGCAGGCGAGACACACAAATGCAAAGAGATCTTAGTGACTCCTTTCCAGAGAGGGGGGTGAAGTTATTATTTCCTTTAGATCTTTTTTTCCTGAGGTAGAAATGGCAACTAAGCACACTTGAGACACTTTGCATACTTCCTTAATTTTGAAATAAGTAGTTTTTTTTTATAGGGACTATAAGAAAATCATTTTGAAACACTGAAATGTAAGAAACACAAAGGCAACAGATCTTTGTGGCTCTTTTCCCAGAAAGTGGGGGTTAGGTGAGATAATTATCACCTTCAGATCTTTTTGTTGAGATGGGAATGGCCAGTAGACAAACTTGAAACCTTTTGCCATGTTCCTTACATTTGAAAAGAACAGCTTTTACAGTGAATATGAGTGGAAAGATAAACCAAAAAAAAAAAAAAAAGACATTTATAAAACATTTGTATACCATTTTGAAATACTATTTAAAATGTTTTGAAATATAAAACAAATGATTCAGATAATTCAGTATTACATGTGGAACACAAGTTAAGTCATGCATAGTAATCCATAGAAATACTGCGTAAAAAGGTAATGGAAATTTTGCATATAAAGTCCATGAACAGATAGTTATAGGCATGGGAAGTATTGCAAAAACAGTCCATGAACTGGAATTGTCACTAAAGTCCATAAAAATGTGAGGTAGGTAGTTTTAAACAATTGTTTCTTACTTAAATGTCATTAATTGCAGCAAAGTTAGTAGAAGGCTTTATGGTTGAGATTTCTTAGGGCCAAGATGTGTTTCAGTGAATAGTTGGAGTTCATTCGTGGTGTCTTGTGTGCACTGAATATTATCTACCATTTTAGCTCCATTTTCTCAAGAACATCATTTTTGTTGCCTTATAACGGGACAATTTCTAAGATGTCCAGAATGTGGAATTTGAAGCCATTATGTTCAGGGGAGTCTAGGCAGTAGTTTGCCAATGGGTTTGTAAGCTTTTTAAGCCTTATGTCAGGGAGATGATCTATAATTCTTTTTAAGTTATTGATCATCTTTCCCACATAAAAGGCATTGCAGGTATTACACAAGGCTCTGTATATCACAAACTCTGTATTACAATCACCTCTTAAAATGCTCCACATTCTTTTCTTTAGTACAGGACAGTCAAGGTGGTTTGAGTTACCAAACTATTGCATTAACTACAGTCATGAGACCCACAACTGTAGAACACCCATCCATTGTTGAATAAAGATGTGCTTAAACCCTTAACTGGACTGATTTTTTTCCTCTGGAAATAGGACTTTATTTTTTATTTTTGCCAAATTAGCTGCAGACAGAATCTGACATTCTGAAGAGTTATCTTTATTCCTAGTCTAGTATTCCGGGTATACTTACACATCTCACATATACTTACGATTTAATCAAAAAGTAGTGTATTCTCTATGTGCATGAGGCAGTTACTACACTGCCTGAGATAACTGTCACCTATCAACTCGTTGACAGTATGTTCATGCAGATCCTCCAGATCTAATCTCTTAAAAAAACCTTTCTAAGTTAAAATAATATAGTTTGAACTTCATCAAAGGGACAAAACACTAGAACATTTCATAAATTAATGTTTCTTATAAACACATTTTTTCAATTTATTATGGTTTTCAGCTGTTCTGTAGGATTTTACAAGGTGTAGGTACTGACTGGAGATTTTAAAAGTTAGCTGGAAAGGCTCAAAGCTGTAAGTACTGGAGTGTATGACTAGTGGGTATAAAGATATGAATGGGAATTATCATTTCACAGTGGAAGGCCTTCATGATATGATCTTGCTTTGACCACTATAATGAGCAAATGTGACAAGAGTAGCAGGGACATTTGAAATTAAATTAACAGAAGGGATAGACAGCACAGCAGAGAAAGTGTGAGTGAGGTTGAAATTTAGATAGTCACACAACAGTCAGTTTCTATGCCTATCTCAATAAAGTCTTGAACTTTTTCCTCTCATTTCATTTCAGCTTATCCCACAATTGACAGGCAGTTAATCTTCCCTAGTTCTTGCAAAACTGAAACATAAAGTTTGCTTTCTGTCCTAACTTAATACTTTAAAACTCCAAGTAGAAATCAAAAAGTAATACTGCATTAGAACAAGAGTAAACGGTAAGAAAAAGAGAGAATCAGATATACACACAGAGTAGTCTGTTTTGGACTGTATTATTCTATAGAATAAAAATCCATTTCTTCAAGTATAGTTGCATCCAATCATTCTGTACCACTCCATAACATACATCTATTTCTGCTCTTATAACCGAAAGTGATGTTGTATCTGTATGTATGGGCTACACCTTGTGATTTAAACCACCTGTTCATTTATGTGCACATTATTACTTTGAAAGATGTTCCTCACTGAAAGAATACAGAGCATAAGTAAAATATCATATGCAGACCACCTCAAGGGCCTATCCCTGTATTCTGTCTCCTTCAGGCTTTTGAAGGGAGATTTATGCCTGTTATACAGGTCATTGTCAGACCCTACTCTGATGGACCTCCTAAATATCCACAAAACAAACAGCATCAGAATTACCCATTCTAAAGACTTAAACCTTGCCTGTGATATAAATAGGTCCTGCTGGAGAGATAGGTATGTATCCCAGAGACTACCACATCTATGGAACAAGTTCCCCAACCATGTGAAACAGAGTTCCTCCCTGACCCAATTCAAGTGCAACTTGGACAATTTGATGGGAAACCAGAAATTCATCCCTGGTTTGGCCCCTATGTCTCTAATGGATACAGGTAACCTGTAAATGGTTCATCTCCCAAACCACTGCTTACACTTACCAAGGGTATCAGAACTTCAGAGATTTGGTGTGCATGGCCAGGCTTAAAAAGACCCTTGTTATCATTAGCCTAATAAACACCTATGAATATATGAACCTATAAGGGTTTTCGGAGTGGCCAAGATATCACTAAAATAAGCATAAGCACTCTCAAAACGTTAAAAGTATTCTTTAAAAGACATGAAAGGTATAAAAATATTTAATAATAAATAATAAAAAAGAAAACATGAGAATACTAAATATGTAAGTACAATAAATACCAGTTTCAATCACAAGAGAAATAAAAATAACACAGTTGGATAGATTCACATAGATGCAGAAAAACAATACTTAACTAATTTCACTGTATTTCATGACTGTCTAAAGAATAACTGTTCCATGGTTAACTTAATTAATACAGCAAGGCAAGATGAGAAGCTGAGATTCTTACTTCCACAAGGCAAGATGATGAGCTTCAAACAAACTGAACTGAACTGAATTGACATTGATCTTTTATATCGGGTTATAAAGAAAACAAAACAAAACAAACTGCTGTGTGAGTTCCATCCTTTCAGTGATGGTTATAGAATGACATCACATTTGATTACCTGACTGGTACATTACACACTCAGAGCTTTGCTAAAATCTGTTTTAAGATTTGTTGCAGTATCTGAAAACTATAGAACAATTTCAAAAACTTCTACTCTTCTCATCCAGAATTCTGTTTAAACATGTGCATTTAATCAGTTATAATAACACTGTTGATATATTTTTAATACAAGCCTCTGCGCAAATCAGTATGATAATCAAATGACACAAAATTCTTTACAAACCTCCAGCTAACTATGCTGACATATGTTACACACGCACTGCCTTATTCTTCCTGGCAAAAATGGCAATACCTTACATCATCACAGTAATATATCTCTTTATCTGTAAATTGTGCAATATTTTATAATTTTAGTTAAGCATATGTGTATGTTTTACAGCATATCCTTGTATCTGTAAATATGATTATTTCTTATGTGATCCTGTTCACCTGGGCTGTACCTGCAAACGGTCCATTGAGATGTGTCTCATAAGCTAGGGTTCATGAGTTTAAACTCATCAAGGCTTCTCTCTGCCTGTGCTTTATATGTAGGGGGAGGGTTTGGCATAATGGTCTTTGCCTCATAAGAGTTTGATTCTGATCTATGATTATTGACTAGACTTAAAATGACCCTTCAAGGCAATTAGCTTAGATTCGACTAAGAATCAGTGTATCACCCCAGTAAACAAATATCAATCAATCAATCAATCAATCAATCAATCAATCAATCAATCAATAAAATAGGTTATCTGAGTCAACTTATTTTATATATTTAACTGCCTTATGGAATGCACTTTGACTATTAAAACCTTTTTGAATGTAATGTCTTTATATATAAGTATACCATACACAATTATAACTAGTCAGGTTGATAATTTATAGAAGTCCTTTGTGTAATGTGTAGATATAATGAGTCAGCTTACATTATTTCTTTATACTGTTATGCATTGTTATGAGTTTTGTATTTAACTTCCTACAATTGCATATTAATTGCCTAACTGGAGCTTTTCTTCATGAGCCTCCATTAAAAAAATAGAAGCATCATGTCAGGCTTTCCCAGAAAACAGCTGCAAACTAACAAACAAATGTTTTCCTCCAGTTAAGCTAGACAACTAACTGAATAAAACACCCAAGTGCAGCTTATCTAGTGGACATCAGATCTTCTTTTCTAAATAGTAAGTGTATGCACATGTTGCAGCAGATGCAAATGAGCCATCTGTGCAAATAGCACTAAGAGGGTTCTATTATGAACAGATAAGGTGTTAATAAAAGCAATGAAAAACATAGATCTGAATGTCATGAGTAAACTAAAGGTGTCGTTGAAGGCAATTTAAAATGTAGATCTAAACATATTAATTTGTCAGGGGCTGACATAACTGAAATTATATTGCAGTGTGATTTCTTCAGGACTGAAATTTATTTTAGTAGCATTTTCCACATGCAAAGAGCTGTTAACAGATTGTCAAATTCTAATATGTAAATTCAAGAAAGTTTTTTTTTAATTAAACAATATTTGATGGTTTTATAATAACATTTTGCTCTGTGTGATTTGTAAGGAAACTGATTCACATTATTTTGTTATAAAGTGTTATAGTGGTGGGCAAAATCCAGTTACACCTGATGTTTCCAATATTTACTGAAAATTATTTACACAGTATAGTCATGTTTACACTGGAAATAATGTCTGGATTATAACTAGCACAAATGATAGATATAATCCAGTGTTAGAACTTCCTCAGAATTATATGAAAACCTATTCACTTAAGTGGGGGATGTACCTCTATAGTTTAGTATATTTCTTAGCTCAAAAGTTTTCCATGAAAAAATACAAATGAAGGTTCATTTCAGTAATGACAAAAATTGACAAGGGAAAATCAAATTTGTAGAATGATGAGTTGAAGATTTACAAATTTAATGCAAATAAAATATGTGGCATTTAAGCAAACATATATGGGAAGCAATACAATAGTGCTGTCTGACAGTATGTGCATAACAAAATCAATGGAAATTTGGCATAATAAAGCTAGGATTTTGAAGTATCATCAAGCATTTTTGAAAAAAAAAAATAAAAATTATATAACGGCATAGCTCTAGGTGTGCTGTAAGGGATGCTAAAAATCCAGTAGGCTTATGGCTAGACAGGGCTAGGCTGAAATAGGGGTTGAATAATAAGAGAAGTTATTTGCAGCTATGAAGAATTTTGTGAAGTGTACAATGAAATGTGGTTGATGAGGAGCGTAAGGGGTCTTAATGTTTAGTCATAGTCTTATTTACATGTGTAAGCAATAATGGCACCACTGGGTACCAGAGGAGGACTTTGGGAGGGGCAAAGGTGTAGGAATAATGGAACTGGAGACAATGATCTCAGCAGAGTAGAAAGTATAGAAAGGGGCATTAGAGGAGGATACCCACTTTAACCAGTTATGTTTCTTTTAGCTACAGAGGAGCTGGCAGGAGAGCTGAGAAGAACTGTACTAGAATTAGAGGTTGAAAAGTGTGTGCTCCTGCTTCTACAAGTTTACGGATGGTTGCATATTGATGGCTATGAACAACGGATGCAATGATAGCATTTGACTACTTTGCTGGAGCATATTTCTTATAGGAACAGGATATTTTTAAGAGAGGAAAGGATAGGTGGAAGGGGTTGGAAAGAGGTGGAGGAAAAGTTGGGGTTAATATGAGATTAAAGTTGGGAAACTGGTAAATGAAGTACAGGTTAGGATGCATAAGGCCCTGTAAGAAGGGAAAATGATCTGTGGGATACATCAATAAAGGTAATGAGTGTTCCTCAGATATTTTCCATCCTGCTTCACTTCCCAATCACATGGAAAAAAGGGAATTTGTAAGCAATGCAGGAAAAAGCTGAATGAAATGCAGTATGTAGGAAAACAAGTGTGGGGGGGGCAGTACAGGAAGTTAGAAGGTGGCACTTTATTTGCTGACACCTACAAATAAGTTAATTGCCTAGAAATGTCATGCTTCCAAAATTATTCAGGAAAGATGGAATCAAAAGGACATTGTACATTATAGATGTAGGATGGAGGGAGTAGGAATGGCGTACATGTTCTGGGGGTGCTACTGGCTGACAAAGAAGTGGGAGAACCTATCATGTGAGTTATTATTACTTATTGCTTATGTCTGTTAACAGGATAGGTAGGTGGACTGGATTCTTTTCAGCAATGACCCGTGTGGTACAGCATAAGATACGTAATACAGCTGAAAGTGGTATGCAGTTTAAAATGCATCTGGGAGTATAATATAAACATAAAGTTTCAGACACTGTAGGTATTCCATTATTTATGTATTTATTATTTATTATTTATTTATTGTATTTTTAATACACATATCAAGGAAATATTTAACATATATTTCATGAGGAATTGCAGAAGGCATTGTAATAACATTGATTTGTAAAAACATTTCTATAAAGCTGAAATACATTATAAATCATAGATACAGAGAGATAAAATATACTATTTATATTTTTACATAAATAGCATGACAGTTTCATAGCATTCTACTACAACAGATGAGGGTCCCAAACCAATAATGGGAAGATGGTTTGACTGGTAAACAAGACCAACTCTTATCTATTTAAAAAGAACATTTGAAGGTCTCTTTCAGATGGTTATACAGTTTGTTTAATATTTGTTCCAGGTGCTAGGAAGCAGGATTGAAAATGGACTTATGTGTAGATTTATTGAGACTTTTAAAAAGAGTGGTAGGGGGTACAAACTTAAGGAGCAAATGAGTAGGCTTAGTTCAAAATGGGGGTAGTAGCATATAAAGTAGGAGTAGGGAAAGAAACAGGTGAAAAAGAACAGGATGATACTATAATAGGGGAGAGCTTTGGAGAGTAACACAGTATAAGATGCAGGAGAATGAGGAATGAAAATTAGGAGGATGGGGAAGGGTGAATGCATGAGAGGGACAGAGGTAACTGGAGTTGGGAGATGGGAGCATTGAAAAAAGGGGGGATGGTTTGGTAATATTATGAGAGTGAGATAGATCTAGTTATTGCAAATGAATTTCACGGGACTTGTTAATTAAGTGTAATGCCTATCAGTAATAAGATAGACCTTTGTACTCTATGAGATTACATGGCAGTTTATATTGTTTTTTTTCCTCATGAAAGGTGTGATTTATGAAGAATTCTTCTTGATGTTTATAATGGTTATAAGGTTTGTAATGTATTTTACAGAACAGGTGATTTGTAGATGCATGCTGATTGGAGAACCAATGTTCTCCAGCAGGGTGTTAATCTACAGATAATGCCCACTGAAAAACGAGTCCACCACTTCATGGCAGCATATCAAGCTGCCATGGAGCTCGGACTGAAAATAACCTAATGGTCGCCATTATTTTACACTCGCTAAGCACTGTTTTTGCTGTTTAGCAAGTATTAAAAAAAAAAAAAAAAAAGAAAAGACATTTGAAATAAAAAAAGTGTGTGTGTAAGTGTTTATGAGAATGTATGCATCTGAGAGAGAGAGAGAGATCAATTGTGCTATTATTTTATACTCGATAAGCAGAGTTTTTGCTGTTTAGTGAGGGTAAAAAATAAATGAAACAGAAAACAGTCTTTGTGTGTGTGTGTGTGTGTGTGTGTGTGTGTGTGTGTGTGTGTGTGCTTGCGTTCGTGTGTGCGTGTGTGTGTGTGTGTGTGTGTGTGTGTGTGTGTGTGTGTGTGTGTGAGAGACAGAGAGAGAGAGAGTCCGAAGAGTGAAACTGATCAAGCACTGGCAACAGCAGCAGGCTTGCATAACTCAATTTTAATTATTGCTGTTATAAAATTGCAAAGTTGCTTAAATGACAGGACTTGTGCTAGCATGCATTTTCTGAAGGAAATAAAGTCTGAAAATCAAATGTACATCATTATTTAATGACTTCAATCTCCTTAGTAGTAAGAAATAAAAAAAAAGGTAAATAACTGGATATTTTCTTTTAAAAATGTTATATTTTGGATGTAAAATGCTTCCTCCAACACCATTTATATATATACAATAGCAAGTTTGAAACTTTAGACTGAATAACTATTTTACATCAAAAATAAATATAAAAATAATACAGTAATTAAAAAATAAATAAGAAAACACAATAATTTTACAGACAGCCCATTCTCTAAGCACAATAATGCCCTCCAGGTGTCAGGCCTCTGAATACCCCTGTGCGGTTGCTATTTCCACAATAACACACACCGTGTTGGGCATTATTGCTTGCATGTCTTGCTATCTTGATTGAGCATAAATATCCAGTTAGTATTGCAGATGACAAAAATGCACTTGGGAAACATTATAAGGTGAAAAAATGTAAAACTGATTTTAAGTTTTGTGTTTTAGATGAAATTTTAAGTTTTGATAAGAAGTTTAAAGGAACTTGGGTGGATGGAATATGACTGGCAGGTAAAGTCGAATGCCTGCCATCCACCTGGATTAAATGATAGGGAAGACTTTATAGCCTTCCTTAAAAGAAAAAGGTTGAAGCATTAATTAATGGTCATGTGCTTTTGTGTCTTCATTGATGTGGATTTAAAAGCTGTTGAACTGGTATCACATTATTCAGTCTGAAGAAGTCTAGTGTGGATGAAAGCGTTTACTGTTTAATGTGTTTCTTTTTTTGGTCATTAAATAGTTTTCCATGTTGGTTACTTTCCGGTGTTTTATTTAATTTTATCTTGATTGTTGGTTTATCCTCAGGGAATATAAGTCTATGTATATGATGGAATTTATATGAACATTTTGGAAAAAAGTTTTAAATGAAAAAAATATATAATCCCTTATTATGTGTCCTGTATAGAATGAAAACCCACTTGAATGTAATTTACGATGATATGGTATTCCATTTTTTAAAAATATATTCAACTAAGAACTATAACTTGCTAAAATATTTGTTAGAACACTTCAATATGTGTGTCCTAATAACTTTATGACTGTATAATTTGTCTGGGCCTCATGGTATATGATATACTGTTAAAACGTTTACTTATCTGATGAAATGATATCCAAGTTAATGCATTTTGCATGCTTTGATATATTTACATCCTACAGATTGAAGCACTGTAATCATCTCGCCAATGATACAATAAATGTATCATTGTAGAACAGAATAGCACTTGAGAAATGGGCAAGCAAAATATATTACAAATTAGTTAAGACCAATATTTCTGAAGAAAAATCACCTCTTATAATGGTGTCCTTTATTGCCTCCCTATTAGGTGTTGTGCAACCACTGTATCAGGTGAACCAATAATTAGTTGTCTGCAGCCCAGCAATACACTGAGTGTACTTACTTGCAACACAAAGTATGAATAATTAAACTGAAGTCAGAGAAGCTAAAGTAATTATTTTTCAAATGATCTTCTGTAATACCCAGCTAAATAATAGCCTGCATTAGTATGCAATAGTAACTGTAAACTGGAAAACAAATTAACATTGTTAGAAAATGCATGAGATTTATTTTACAAGATATGACAATGTTCCTGTTATTGTCAGAACTGTAACTCTGTCATATATTGCTCAGGGCACCCTGAAGGTACATGTGCTGGTTTAGCAGAAAAATTATCTTTATTTTTTTTCTTTTTACAATTTTATAAGTAATCTTTTATGAAATAATCAGTAATTTGAAAGCAACTTCAAGTATTTCTTCAATTACTTATTTTAATTCTTAGTATCTAACTTTGACAAAAGGATTGTTAAGTGGTACTGAGCAGGAAGGTAGGCTTAAACTACTGGGATATCCAAACAGGTGGCATGTTACTGTAAAGGCAAGCTATTAACTAAATGAGATGAAAGGTTAGTCAGGCTCAATGACACAGAGGATTGGAGCCTTTACTGTTTTCCAGGCAACTGTGGTTCAGTTAGCAGGCTCAGCAATGGAGAAGCCAAGGTGTAAGGGGTGGGGTTAAATGTGATGGTCTGCTCACCTCTCGAGTGGGGATGGGTGGGGATACCTACACTCAGGGACACATGGCAATACACTTTCTGTAGGGGAGATGAGAGAAATCACTGCTCATGCTCTTCAATGAGGGGCAGGACTGTTTGCAGAGTATACCCCTTGCAGAAGTGAGGAGACTGCCTCCCATAGCTGGCCTTAGGCATAGGCCAACTAGGTGGTTGCCACGGGCGCTGCTCTAGCAGGGGCGCTTTTCTAGTATTTATTTGGTGTAGGTAGACCAGAATGAGGGCACTGGGTAGTGTGTGGGGGTGGGGGCGCCATGGAGCACTTTTGCCCAGGGCACCATTTGACCTAAGGACGCTCCTGTGCCTCTACAATCATTCCATTACACATCCCTCCTTGTTGCTTCACTGAGTGCATGCAGGGGACAGGGTGTAAGAAAAAAAAGCCAAACCACCTATGATGGATGCTTAAATGATGATCTGTCCTGGCTGACTGTCACCAATGTGATGGAAAACAAATTAGTTCATTGGTTGGGAGGCGGTTGATGTTTGGCAAGCAGGGAGGCCAAAAAAATGCAAAAAGAAAATAAATAAATAAAACCTTAAGAAGAGAAAAATGCAACATTAAGATGAAGAACAGTAAAACTGGGAGAATGTGGGAAAAGGGCAAGGAAGCCCTTTTAAAAAAAAAGGGTAGGAGCTATTATCACATTTACAAACAGATCAATATAACATTGCTAACATTTCTGGATATCGTTAGCATTTATGCTGCGAGAGCAGATGTGATGGAAAACATAAAATTATGTCTGGCACGTTATAACTGAATGAGCATAACAGAAGTAATATCCAAGTTACATATTTCGCATGTTTAACAGAAGGAGAAAATTCAGGATAGAAAAAAATAATGAATTTATTTCCACTACCACTGTAAGGGAGTGTCTACTCTAACCACCAGCAGCTGTATGTATTTGATGATAATAAGATGGTAAGATAAAACTAGGATGACAGTTTTAAATCTCAGAATGTAATAAATATCTTATAAGCACAACAGATTATACATTAATGTAAAAAAAGCAAGCAGTAATGCCTAACAAGCGTGAGTTATTGGGGAAATAGCACACTTCCAGGGAGAAGAAAGGTCCTCCCCAATAACACAGATACTGTGGCGGACATTAATTTACTTAGAGAATGGGCTGTTAAATTGCTTTGTAGTTGTTCTTATTTTACTATTCACTATATATGATATATATGTATATATATATATATATATATATATATATATATATATATATATATGTATAATATATATGTTTATATATATATATATATATATATATATATATATATATATATATATATATATATATATATATATATATATATATATATATATATATATATATATATATATATATATATATATATATATAATATATATATATATATACATACACACACACACACACACACACACACACACACACACACACACACATTCACACACATTTCTTTCTTTCTTTTTTTTTCTTTTTGTTTAATTTTATACTCATTAAACAACAAAATCATATTTAGTGAGCATAAACAAGGATATTTTTCCTGGGCATTACCTGTACATTAACACTCTGATGGAGAATTTTTATTCTCTAGTCAGGATAAAGATGCACAGTTTGCCCATTCTCTAAGCTAATATAATAAATACCGAAAAAAAAAAAATGGACAGGTATCTAACAGAAACTTATATGGAAAACAGATGTTGATAATATTTAGACACGTCATTTGCTATACATACTCAGTCTAATTTAGGAATCACCTTTGCCTGGTTTAAGTAATTTATACCAAGCTTATATCATGTAGAAAATCCTTATGTGTACAAATGGGTCCCCTATACACGGTCGACATTTCATAATGTTGAAGACCATATGACCGAGACCACATGATCGACATTTGAAATGCTGACCATGCAGAACCGGCATCTCCGTACAGTGCAGAATGGAAAGCTTTCCATTTCCGCACTGTAGTGTGATCTCAGAGTTGGTATATTTAAGTTTCGGGGGGTGTAGCAGTTAAAATGTAAGATAATGTTGTGTATTTTTTTTTTCATGTTCGAAATTTCAGGAGTCGAACATATGGTCTCGGCCATATGGATTTCAGCTTTCTGAAATTTCGAACATGTATAGTAGATCCGTACAAATGCCCTGGGACTGCCTTTAGTTTTCCTGTACTAAGTTACACAAAGCATCAACACGTATAAGTATAAGTTTTTTCACCTGTCTGTCTCTCTGTCTGTCTGTCTATCTATATAGCTATCTATGTATCTATCTATGTAACTATCTATCTACCTATCTATCTATCTACCTATCTATCTATCTATCTATCTATCTATCTATCTATCTATCTATCTACCTATATATGTCTATCTATCTATCTATCTATCTATCTATCTATCTATCTATCTATCTATCTATCTATCTATCTATCTATATGTCTATTTAGCTCTCTGTCTTTCTGTCTATCTATCTATCTATCTATCTATCAGTCTATCTATCTATCTATCTATCTATCTATCTATCTATCTATCTGTTACATTTCCCTAAATGCACAATTTATTTTCCTATATAATATGCTTTACAGGCCTGGCTAAATATACTAAATATTTGCTTTCAAAATCAGCATTATGCTTAAATGAATATCTATTTCCTGTTTTAAAATATGTTTGTTTGTTTCTTTCTTTCAGCTTTTCCTGGTTAGGGGTCGCCACAGTGGAACTCCGGTCCGCTAATGATTGGCAGTAGATTTTGACATGCTGGCTTGCCAGGCCTAACGCACAACCTTCAACGAAGGAATGCCCACTCATGCATGTCGCCACACAGAAGATGCTCTAACTGAGAATCGAACGGGTAACGTCTAACTGTGAGGCGACAACGGTACCACAGCACCATTGCATTATACTGTTAATATAACCGCAAAATGTAGAGTCCTAGCAAGGAATATTGAATAATTTCTTTCTAAAATTCTCCTTATTCTTAAAATTAAATATTGGATTACTGGATATTAATTTATTAATTTTATCTTTTGTAGTTTGCATATTTCAGTTCTTCTTAAATATGTTGCAAATCATGTTTGCTTGTTAAGTTAATGGGAAATGTAAACTCTGAGAACCAGGGTCTAGCTGTGTTATTTTATTTAGATAAAACACTTCATCACAATTATAACCTTTAGTAAGAAAGTTAATATAAAAATCAA
This sequence comes from Protopterus annectens, assembly GCF_019279795.1. Classification (NCBI taxonomy): domain Eukaryota; kingdom Metazoa; phylum Chordata; order Ceratodontiformes; family Protopteridae; genus Protopterus; species Protopterus annectens. Next base: position 1,303,151,441 of record NC_056735.1, read on the forward strand.
CCATGGTACAGTCTAATATAACATCAATAGTTCTTAATCTAGAATAAGACAAATTAAAAAGGATATTATGTTATGCATATGATATGGGGGGAAACAAAGGCCCAAAAATAGGACATATTTTAAATATTGCTTTTATAAACGTAGAAAGTTGCTAGAGTAACATAGTTTGTTTTAACATACATTTCTTGTTGAAGTATTTGAAGTCGGAAACTCAAATATACATCATTATTTAGTGACTTCAGTCCTCACTTCATCCCAGTGATTTGCCAGAAAACCACAAATTTTATGAGGAACAGACCAAAAATATGAGCCAAACTTCTGGACATTCTGCAAAAATCCGGACAGCTAAGAGGTATGATTACAGCATTTCAATAAAACCTATTTTGAAAAGAAAAGAAGATGAAGACATTGAAACATTTATTTCATAAATATGTTTGTATGTATATAAATGTATATATTTCAGCTTTAATGGTATTGACATGGTGCCTCTGATGTCAGAAATCATGTGTTTTTGAATTTTATAGAAACCTTGTTTAATTTTAAATGTATAAAAACCTGATGAAACTGTAAATAAACATGTGCTAGTATGTTTTTTGATTAAAAGTTATCCTGAGGTTATCATCTTGGAGGCAGTTTGCTTATTTATTTATTTTATTTTAGTTTGGGAAGACATGTTTATCAGGCCATCCTTATTTGGCTATGACAAAATACACCTCAACCATTATGGAAACAGATTTAAGCTGAGATGGAGCCAACGGCCCAATAATTTATACTAATCCTCCTGAGAAAACCTTACAGTGAGTCCCTGTGGATCCGTTTCGCTCCCTGGAGCCACTACCTAACTGCAAACAGTGATGACCCAATGACCTAATAATTTATGTATGTCCATCCTGACAAGGAATATTGTAATTTACTTGCTTAGCTTACGTAGGTACAATAGGTGTTTAGCACAAACTTCTGGGTTAGATCTGCCCACCCCCTCCCCTGCTTTTTCCTCTTATCTATTCTATCATAGTTACCGCTGTCTGCCTCAGCAGCAAAGCAAACAGGAGAACTGTGTAGTCACTTCCCAGCCTCTCATCCTTTACTATGGCATCCTCTCTCTGTACATCCTCAGCAATACAGACGGCTGTCTAAGTAAAACTTTATACCCTCTCAGCATCAGAGTTAGATATCCAACATATGCAGCTACCTAAACTGCCTTTATTATGACTAACCTAATAGAAGATAGCTTTTCCCTTTTACTTAATCTAATCTAAGTGAGGTTACTCTACATACTGACCTGCACTGTGTCTTAACTGATTGTTTCTGCAGTCAGGAAGCAGCTGCTTCTCTGGCTCTGCCTGCTTCGTTTGCACTGCAGGCTCACTCTGCTCCCCTACCCTGCCCCCAATTTCCACCCACTCCCACCATCTGTGCATTTATACCTCTCCAACCCCTCCCACTGCTCCTACCAGCCAATTACACTACACCCCACCCCCACACATATTACACACTTAACCTCACCACAACCTAAACAATGCCCCTCACCAGAACATATCTACTAAAGCTTATACACCTTTCAGCCCAACTTACCTCCCTCACCTACCTTACACTTCTTACACAACTCCCTCACCCCTCCCATACCTCCCCATCACACTTTACATCCAATTTCCACCACACTACCACACCTCCCTTCACCCCCATAACTCATGAACTCTACTCTTCCAACCCAACCCTACTTCTCAAACCCAAAATCCTACCCATCCAAACCTCACATATCACACCCTCCTAACCTCACACCAATAAATCATCTCTCTACCACCACTCAAACTCTCCATCCACATTAACCTACCTTACACTCATTCTCCACCAAATTTCTCTCTCCCTCTCCAGCAACATCCATCCAAACCTTGGACCCACTAACACCACACAAACCTCTAATCCCCCTCCCACACACATTCAGTTGCCCAAATCTATTCACTTTACTACATTCAATGCCCAAAGCCTCCAAAACAATATCCCTAATTTCCATGCTTGGCTCTTCTACAACCACCCTGACATAGTTGCCATCTCAGAGACCTTGCTTAAACTCTCCATAAAAGACAACAACATTTTTCCACATGGCTACCAAATGATTCACGATGACAGACTAAACAGAAAAGGTGGAGACGTGGCCATAATCCACACCTCTTCCTATACCATTACCCCATACACCAATCCCATCCCAAACTTCAGCAATGCCAAAATAACTATAGCTCTACTAAAAATAAATAATCACAAATCCTTATGCATAGCCACCCTGTACATCCCCCAGGCAATAACATCCCTATTATAGAAGATATGCTCTCCTGGTTTTCCTCTAAAATAAAAAATGAAACCTAAATCCTAGATGACATGAACATTAACTGGGCCAATATAAACTCTCAAACTTCATCCCGCACAATCAGTCTATACAACTTTACCCAACTGATACATTCCCCCAACAGACCAACAAAGATGGAGCCTCTGGCACCATCATTGACTGGATCTTAACATCCCATCCCAACCTTATCACAAAGGCAGGTATCCTTCCTGACCATCTCAGTAACCACATGCCAGTCTTCACTGACCATCATCCCTCTCCTCTACAAAAGCACCACCACTACATCCAAACTCATAATCTCTCCCACTTCAGCCCCCCCAAAATTTTTCTGACTGTCTAAAACATACCGACTGGATCCCCTTAAAAACCCTGCCCCTCGACAATGCCATTGCCTACTTCAATAAACCTTTTAAACGTACTCAACAATCACGCTCCTCTAAGAACCAAATGTGTCAAAGCTAAAACCTCCCCCCTGGCTATCAAAAGAAACTAAACTTACTATGCTCCAAAGAGACAAAAATATGAAAGCAATTCCAAAGCAACAAACAGCCCAATACACAACTTGAATTCAAACAACTCTGCAACTATGTAAAAAATTGTAACTACAGACTGCAAAGTATACTACTCTAAACTTCAATCTGATTACTCAACCAACCCTAGAAAATTCTGGAACACCATCTCCTCCATCCTCCATCCAGGAAACACAGATAACCCTGCCTCAATCCCAACCTTACTGATCTTGAAACAGCCAATCTATTCACCTCCTTCTTCATGGATTGTAAAACTAAATTATCCTCCTCCTTCCCTCACCCCCCAATCACACCCCTGCCTGCCCCCCACCCCTCTGATCATATACCTTCTTCCTGTCCTTTCAACCTTAAACCCATCTCCACAAGTACAATAAAAAACTACTCCTCCAACTTAAACCTTGCCACAATGCACCGGATAACCTGCCATCTTCCTTCCTCATAATATCCACTGAAAGTATTGCCTTTCCCATTTCCATCTTAATCAACAAATCCATCAAAGAATCTTATGTCCCTTCTATCAGGAGACATGCATACATCTTTCCACTCCACAAGGGAGGTAAAAACACTGACACTACCAATTTCAGACCTATTGCCTTCCTTTCCCCTCTCTCCAAAATCCTGAAGAAATGTATTCATTCCCAACTGATGCCATCTCTAACACATAATAACCTTCTCACCCCCACTCAACATGGCTTCCGCCCTGGCCATAGTACCATGACTGCCCTCCTTTCCTTTCTTGAAACCATTAACCTAGCACGTGACTCTGGCAAATTTGTAGCGACCCTGTTCCTTGACCTATCCAAAGCCTTTGATACTATTTCACACCCCTTACTCCTATCGCAACTCTCCTCTCTTAACTTCTCACCTTCCACCATAACCTGGTTTGCCAGCTACCTCTCAGAATGACAATGGAAATCCTCAACCTCTCTCTTCCTACACACCCTCACCGGTGTGCTCCAAGGTAAAAAAGTAACAAACCCGTTCTTTGGCACAGAAGACAAAATTTAATCCAAATTGGTAGCGTTTTCGACCAAGTCACAGTAGTAATTTACAAAGACAGTAGACACAATAGATATTCGGTTCTTGGCCCTTTACTCTTCAACATATTTATCAATAACTATCACTGCACCATCCCTAAGTCCACACTAATCCAGTATGTGGATGATTCAACAATCATCTGCTCAGCAGACTTCCCTGATGACCTACTTCTAAGAACCCAATCAGCTTTCTCCAAAACTGAAACATGGATGCAGAACAATCACCTGGCCTTAAACGCAAATAAAACTAAACTGATGATCTTTTCTCCTTCTTGGTAACATCTTTGATGAACATCTAAAATTCGACACCCATATCCAATCTACCATCAAAAAAACACACCAAAAACTCAGGGTCCTGTACAGACACTACCGTTACCTTACTTCACCACAAGAAAAACTCTAGCCTCCACCTACCTTCTCCCCTCTCTCTTATACAGTGCTCTTCTCCTAACCATCCTCCAGCTTGGCCTACAATCCAAACTGGAATCCTGCTACAATAAAATAAGCAAATTTGCCACCAATTCCAAAATCTCATTCCACCATTGCCACTCTCTCCACGCTCTGCAATGGCTCAAACTACCTAATGACCCGAACTTCCTTAGACTCATCATTGCACACAAGTGAATCTTCAAGCCTTCCAGCTGCCCCTCTCTCTACTGCCTTAGCCTCCTACATTCCAAACTGCTCGCTCAGATCTGAAAACCAAAACCTCCTTCAAATCAACAAACCTCCGTGACCCTCAGGCTACCTCCTGTTATCATACTCCATATCCAAGCTATGGAAATGCCTTCCTCCCTCTCTTTGCAATACTCAAACCATACCAACTTCAAATTTCTCTTGTTCTCCTACCTTTCTTCTAAATGGACATGTCCAAGCCACTCTCCAACATAACCACCTTCCTAGCTCCTCTCAGAGCCATCCCCTGCTTCTTCGCATAATATTACATCTGATATTGTTAATCCTCATTCATTCCTTACGCATGGGTATCGGTGATGAGCTTAGAACCAAGCCGGCCATTCACATTGGTTAATGTTGTTAGATCATCTTGTACCAGAAAAGGTATCTAACGCTGTATAAACAATCACCTATTATTATTTGTATTTCTTAGACTGAATAATATTCTGTATTTCTTTGAATGACTGTATTATACCTCACATGCATTTTTACTGTATTCTCAACCTGTTGCATATCAACTGAATTGCATTAAGTATGTTTGTAAACTGACTATATTACTATATGTATGTAACTTTATGTATGTTTGTAACTGTCCTTGGAGCTTTTCTCCCCGGGCCTCCACTGAAAATGGGCTCTTCTTGGCCCAGTGGACTTCCCCAGTCATCAAACTGAAATAAATAAATAAATAAATAAATAATGCCTGAAGTTTAAATAAGTAAGTTTGTTGAATTGGATACCAGAGTACAAGGGCAAAAATATGACATAATTTCCATCATTGAAACTTGGTTTAATTATATAAACAAGACTGTGGTGTTGTGCATATTTAAGCGATATTACAAATATAGGAAAAAAAAGGTGGAGGTGAATCTGTGTATCATACCTCTCAACTTCTTAGCCAAAAGATCTGAACAAAGACTCAAATAATGGGGGGGGGGGCAAAGGCCCAAAAAATAGGGATGGAGTTTAAATATTCCTCTTATAAACTTAGAAGGTTAATAGAATATAAGGTTTTGTGTTAACATGCATTTTTATGAAGGATATGAAGTCTGAAACTCAAATGTGTATCATTATTTAGTGACTGCAGTCCTCAGCAATTTGCCAGAAAAATGCAAATTGTATAAGGAACAGACCAAAATATGACACAAAGTTCTGGACATTATGTGAAAATCTAAACAGTTGAGAGGTATGCTGTGTATGCTAATTGTTGCTATAACTCATCATGACTGCTTATTGAAAATAATTCAGAAATTATAGGACTAAAAAAAATAAATGCTTTGGCAAATTGATCTGGGATGTGACCCTTTTTTATAGACCTCCTAAGCAAACAATTGGCAGGTTGAGTTTTTATTGTACTACCTTGGAAACTGTTTCCACCAGGGTTATGACATGATAATGGAAGACTTAAATGGTTTGAAGGTGGATTAAGGAATTACTCTCATGGGTAGGAGGGTACTAACTCTAGCATTGCAACTAGTAATGAGCTATAATATCAGCAAATAAATAATAGACCTACTAGAAAGGATAATATTTAGATATTATTTAAATTAAAAATAGTGACAGTTAAATATTGCAACATGGAACCTGAAATTAATGGTTGAGACCACTTATGTATTAAGTGGGAAATTATAAAGGCATAGTCAAAGGAGGGTCATATTGAACAAGTCCCAAGATGGAGATTTAATAGAAGTGATTATCCTGCTATTATTATGGAATTGTCTAGCTGAGACCGAATGGGAGAGATGAGATGTAGAATTGTGCAAGAGTGTTGGGATATTTTTATGATTTTATACATTCAACAATTAATATGTAGGTACCATATGATAGCACACCTAGAAGTAGTAGAACTCTAAAACTAGAGAAACTTAACAAATTAAAAAGAAAACTATGGTTAAGGTATAAAAGGAGTCATAATGAGAAAAATAAATGTGAATATCACAGGTTTATGACTTTTTCAGGTACTCACCAAGAAATACTAGGAAAAATAATGAATTTCAGTTAACATCTCATGTTACAAACAATACAAAGGCTTTATTTAAATATCTGAGAAATTATTTAAAAAAATCCAAGCTAGAGTCTTCTCTGTGTAACATCATAAACCTTCCATAGTGGAGGCTCATGGTATGTATAAATGACTCATTAAGGACATACTAGTGTTTCAGCTACATGGCTTTGGATTACCCATGAATTTTTCTTTTTAAGTCTTTATGGATACCCTCAGACCATTAAAGCCAAACCCCACTAGATGTTGACATTCCATGTTTCAGACTTTTTTTGACCTTGTCAGTATAGCATATGGGGATTATTTGGCTATATTTTAGAAAGACAAGGCTTAAAACTCAGCCTGATGCTCATAAAATATCCCAAATCCAAGCAAAGGGCAAAAATGTTACACAGACAAACCATTCAGAAACCATACAAAATATATGAATAGTTCTACTGCTGTGATAAAGAGGATCAAATGATTACCAACAAAGACAAGGACAAGTTAGCAGGCCTCTTTGCAGAGAAGTTCTCTTCATTGTCCAGGAGTTGAAGACCAGATAAGATTTAGTTTTTAGATTGTAATGATTTGTGCCCCGTTATTACTACAAGTATGGTGTATTATGCCCATAAAATAAGTAAAGCATACAATGGCAGATGGACCAGATGGAATAAATAGGATATTTGTTTAAAATTATCTACCATGTTAAACGTGCTCAGTGA